>NC_081771.1:8753560-9063810 GCF_963082965.1 Carassius carassius
ACGATTTATGTTAAAAAAAATTAAATTCTTTTACTATGTGAGAGGAATGAGGAACACTAAACTCAACCTGTTGAGGTTTATTGTAAAAACAGACCAGCTAACTGTAGCCTATTTTATCCTATTTATACAGTTAGTAAGAAAAATTATATTGCATTTACGATACCAATATACCTTACTTCTAAAGTCCACAGAGAGATTTAATGTGATTACAACTATACAGGAAACAGTTGCTGGATGACAGTCATTCAGAAAAGTCATTTGAATATTGCAACTGACCAATCAAAATGCATCATGAGATGCATCACAAAAACACACACACAAATAAAAGGAAGATATATTAGTCTCCAGGTCACTATCACAACATAGCATTGCATTTGTCAGTTTAGTCAAGAACATTGTTAAAAGGGTGGTAGTTACCTGGAAAACTAGGAATGGAGGCTCAAACCACATTTCTAAACCATGTCACACACATTCATTCCTGTCCTGTAATATATGAGAAAAAATGTCAGGTATAAAACTATGAATATGAATATATGATGTTTGCATACAATCTTGTTTTTAAAGAAATGAGAAACAGCACAGATGTTCAATGCACACTCAGTTTTTTTTTTTTTTAATTCTGTGGGTGTTTCATGATTAGTTTGATTTGCATAATATGACAGGATGTGTTAAAATGTGTATTAATTTAACATCTAATTTGTTTTGCATCTAAAACCTTGAGTGCTCAAGATGAATTTAGGATGTCCAAAACACGAGCTCTGTTCATTCAGGTGTCAGAGATGTTCAAAGAGTTGATGTTCTGAGAACTGAGATGGTGGCCTGACAGTTCCTGTCAGTGAGGTGTTGAAACCTGCGGTTTTAGAGACCCACATCATAGCTCTGTCATCATGTCATTTTATCTGTAATTTTGCAGTGCAGAAGAAAAGCTCTTAGTGAAATGGTTTGTGGTCTGGGTGACACTGCAAAATACTATAAGATGTGAGATTAGAATTCAGTGACAAAATCAATAGTTAAATAGGCATCCAAGCTATCCTATACATTAACACAGCATTCACACTACAACACATGGTGAAAAATACATAGGACCTATATCTCACCTACTATGGTGTGATTTCTTTCAGAAATAGCAGTGTCTTCTGTGTGCTGCGTTATTTTGTGGTATATTTATAGACATGGGTTTGCATATCACTACCATAATGTTAACATTTTCACTGATCTATCCCACACAAGCAAAAAAACCTAAGTGCTTCTGTAGCCAACCAGCATAAGTGTCTTGAGCAGTGTTTAATATACAAGACTTGACCTTTTCAAAGTGCACTTTCACAAACTTGAAAACAGCATTTTTATGATTATGATATCCAGTCTTCAGGTGAACTCAATTATTGATCTTTGAATGATTCATAAATCATAATCAATGCCACCATACGTTTGTTCACAAGTTTGTTTTGTGAAGCATCAAAGAAGCCCAGTAATGGTAATGGTAAGCAGAGCTGTCAAAACATCCAGAACTGAATTGTAAATGCCTTTTAAATTCTAAATCAGTTTCTAAATTTGAATTACTGCAAACAAACCTATTTTAAACACATCAAAACCCTTGAAGATCAATAGAATGATGGATTGAATGAAGACTGATAGATAACTAGAATGACAGACAGGTAGACTGAACGAACAACGGATAGAATGAAAGATGTATCAAACAACAGCTAGAATTAGAGAGACAGAAAGAAATACAGATGATAGTTACATAGACAAAGAATGAAAGATATGATTGGAGAATGAACAATAGATAACGAGAACTTACGACAAAAAGAAAGACAGAAATCTAGATATATAATAGTCAACAGACAGACCAGCAGACAGACATACACAACAAACAATGCTATAACGATAGATAGAACAAATGGCAGATGGCTAAAATGACAGGCAGACAGACAAATAGGTAGACTGAATGAATGATATACAGAAAAAACAATATATTTACAGACAGAATAAATGACAGATAGCTAAAACAACAGACAGACCGGTAGATTCAAAAGTCGACCGAACGAACAAACGTTAGAACGACAGATAGATAGATAGATAGATAGATAGATAGATAGATAGATAGATAGATAGATAGATAGATAGATAGATAGATAGATAGATAGATAGATAGATAGATAGATAGATAGATAGATAGAGGGAACCAATTCTTAAATTCTGAATTTCATTCATTTAGCAAAGTGAAGGAAGCTGAGGAACATTTTTAGAATATCATTGGTTATATTGGGACAATGAAGATGCCGACTGGGGCACAAGAATGTATTGTACTGTTACATTTTGTTTTTTTCATGGCAAAAGCAATTTACCAAGCTCTGTGCCCCTCCTCTTGCTTCTTCACTTCTAGGCATCTCGGGGGGGCAGCAGCCTGGGAAACTATGACTTCAGTGTTTTTGAGGGACAAAGCAGCATTGTGAGATTCTTCTCAGTATTTCAGCTTGAAGAATTACGGAGAGAGAAAGAGAGCTTCCTCCGGGAGGCTCAAAACACCAGAATGAGTCACTGCTGAGAATATATGTGCCATAGAGGACACTGTCTGGACCACTGCCAGGGTATTAGTCCACTGAAAATGAAAGAAATTTGGACAAATTGAGATGCTGGAATAATGTTTGTATATACAGTTTTATGTATTATTTTGATTGCATGATTAATATCTGATGCTACATATTTATTTTTACTGAAAAATTATAGGATTAAGATGAAATCTTACCTCATTGCAACACATACTTAGTGAAACAGGACAAAATCCGACATAAATGTTGCTATATATAATCACAGCTACAGATCTTAAATAGGTCCTGCATATACTTCCCATTCTTTTATCATCCACATCTGGTACTCAGCTGCAGTGGGCTATTCCATGTCATTGTGAAATGAATCCAGGTTAGATTTGCAAAAGAGAAAAATATTATGCAGTTTAAAATCAGTTTAACATTCTGGAATTTACATAAATGTAAATAATGATGTAAAAGAACTAACACTATCTTTTCCTTTTGGTGTTATGCCACTTGTTTTATTAGGAGGATGGGGAAATGGCATCTGGAAATGTCTTTGGTCAATTTCAGACTGTCATTTTTCAAACTCCAACTCTTCCTTTCTAAAAAAAAAAGGAACATTAAAATAATGGGATAGGTCATTTGTTTTAAATATAATACCATTTTTATGCATGTCTGCATAAAACATGTTTTTTTTTATCTAAACAAAAAGCAGTATTCTGTTTACAGCACGTTAAACACTTTCTGCTCACAAGACCCTACCAGGATACTGCATTATGCATTTTATCTACATAGATGTAGTTGGTCTAGGTTAGTTAGTGTGACAGATAGAAGGAAAGTGAGAAAGAAAAAAAGCACGAGAGGAAGATTGATAGATAGAAAGAGAGATGTGTTGGAGGCAAGTTAGTGATGCCCACAGTATCAAATATGGCATATATTCAAACTGATATGCCATAACCAACACAGTATGTTTACAAGATTTTACTAAATATTTAAAAACCAAATGTATTTTTTGGACTGTCAAATTTAATAGCTGCCAACAGCTCTGGAACAATACATTGCAAATAAATGTACACTGAATTGGATTGATTAAATTTTATTTACATTAGTGTAATATGGGTCAGAAAAACAAAATCAGTATTTTTATATGCATAATATTTAAAATGTTGCATAGGCTCCAGTACAGTAACAATATAAAAATAAAAACAATTAGGCCTATTTAATTTCGCAAACAACATGTTGTCTTTTTAATACCATGGTTTTTTCTCACAGTATAAATGGGTCTTTAATGCATTAAAAAAAACTAAATTTTTTTAAGAAAGGTGATCTCTTGCCAGTAAATCATCATATTTTGGGACCCTTGCCATCAAAAAAAAAAAAAAAACACCTGCTTTAAAATACTTTGCACACTGGTTAAGGTTATGATTAACTCCATGATGGTAACTTAGGTCTAACAAAGAGTAACATTTGTGGTAGTTCTTTAAATGGTTAATTGTCTGAGTTTAATTGTAGAGTATCACAGGCCATGAAACCAGTGCAGTGTTACTTTTCCTGGCAGACATTACCAGTTTCCCTTAATTACACACACACACACACACACACACACACACACACACACACACACACACACACACACTGTGAGCTATTATCACAGATTTGCTTTAAGGACCAAAAAAAGTGTATAAAAAGCTACATGTTTTTTTCTCGCTACATCTTTTTTCTTTTTAATAGTTTGAAACATTTTCCTTCCTTTGATATTGTTCTTTAACCCCCTTTATTTTCATTTTCTGTCCTCTTTCTATTACTTCTACACTTCTCTCAATCTCATATTTATTGCCTCATTCCTCTTTGTTCATATAAGGAGAGACATTCTGACAGACAGTGTTTCAGGGGAAACACAGGACTTACAGTTTAAATCATGTGTAGTGCTGCTCACAGATAGACTGAGGCTACACACACTGTAACCCCTGCAGCACACAATAACAATCAGTCCCATCTGTCTGACAGCACCAGTCCTCCATCCCCGTCTCTCCTCACGTGATCTCTGCAGTTCTCTTCTCTAACTCAGACTGCAAACAACAAGTCCTTTCAGATGCTCTATCTTTGAAGTTTGTGTTGTCACAATACTGGACAATGTGCATGAAATAAAATCTAAGCTCTAAGATGTATATAAACAATTACTAATAGCCAAATAATAAGTTGTTATCTGGAAGTTATTACGCAAGTAAATGAAATTAATCAGGAAAAGAGGCACATTCGGGTCAAAGATGCGTCACGGAATTTCAAGTAATTCAAAAATCATATTATTACATCAGTATTGTTTTTATCATATTGCACACGCAAAACAATCGAAAGGGGTCTTTAGACCTGCTGCACCTTAAGTAAGAATTCATGGACTTTAAGTGGTTTTCAGTTTGAGCTAAATTATAATGTAATTAAAACCAAAATACGTAGCACTTTTAAACATGAAGTAATAATGCACTTGCGCTCTCTAGTGGTCATTTCAGATCTCAGTTGAGGGGATAGCGTGAAATGATATTCAGTTTAACACATTTAATTGAAGCGTGTAGCATAAATATAACAGACAAAACAGCGTTTTCATTGAAACGTTATGTGCCTTTCGTTTGGTTGCCGCGTTATTCTATTATGGCTTTTATTTTGAAATCTGTAAGAGCATTGATGCGCACTAGTGACAGGAAGTCCGCTTCATGTACACGAATCGGTTCATTTGTTCATTTCAAAGCACTAGTTCAAGCAATAATTCGTTTACTGTATACTTTTACGTCATTGCAGTGGAACCTGACATCCATTCCAATGAAGTATTTTTAGTGACATAATGTTGTTCATTAAAGTATTTTTTCGCCCCATCAAACAGCTACTATCAGCTCATTATGAAACGGACAGGTCTGAGCTTTCTCGTGATAGTGAATAAGTCAGTGTGCCCTTATTTCATATATTATTATTAGCATGTAAGTTTCATTTGCCTATTAAATCTTAATCTTAATAAAGCAAGCTGTCTTGTTGAAGTATGTGCAATTTATGGTATAACAACCCATATAAAACGTGATTTAAACTACTGTACCAGACGTGAAGGGGAATGAGGTTTATTCGTGCTTCAAACGTGTCGACCAAAAAAGCACCTGTTAATAGTCTAGCGTAATTCTTCTAGAAAAAATCTTTTACTCTTCGGTTTTTTGTCTACTCGTTGAGAATTGGCGTCTGTGATGATAACCGGTTTCCAGGACACATGACGAAAGAGTTTTGTAAACTGAAAAGCATCAATTTAATTAATGAGTGAAATAACAAGGCCGCTCCGGTTCGTTGAATTGATTCAAATGATCCGACAGACTCATAAGATCGATTCGGACATTAGTGGCACACGGCGTCTGATGTTACTTGGATCAAAAAGCTAAAACATGCAAGTTACATAATTTCATCGGACAGCTCTTCCACGAATGTAGCAGCTCAGCGCTGATTGTTAGCTCGATTAGCTTACAGTACAGAACGATCATGTTCCAGACAATTTGGATTCTCAATCAATTCATGCACAGACAGAGTGGAGTGTCAAAACACAGAGTACGTTTTGAAACCCTTATGTATTTAAAATACAATAGCTCTAATCAAATCAGCAAATCAGGGTGTGGCTGTGGTCAAGTGCAGCAGAGGGCGCTGTTGCTCCTTCAGCAGACTGCAGTGTCACAGCAGAGAAGGCGATCAGACTGTGGGCCCAACACTTCACACTGCACGGCATTTCAGAGCCCGGTCTCTCAAGCCAGTACATAATATCTCATGTACTAGGCGAAAAAACTGAGAGTTTCAGTGAGTTTTAGTCTTATGTCCCCTATAGTCCCCTATAGTCTATAGTCTAAGACACTTAACCCCTAGTTGCTCCAGAGGCGTGCAACCTCTGACACACACATATATATATATATATATATATATATATATATATATGTGAGTGTATATAGCAATTGTAAGTCGCTTTGGATAAAAGTGTCATCTAAATGTAATGCTATGCTATAATGCTATTTACTAAAAATCTGTTGTATAACTAAAAAAGTGTGCAGGAATTTAAATAAATAAATAAAGTTACTTTTTTAATTCGCTCCCATTCCTTCCTCTTTACAAAATCAAAGGAATGCCTGTTTCCCTTTCCATGACACTGTGTCCTTGTCTGTCTTTGTTAAAAGCTGGACACTCTCACTGACAGGGAGAGAGAAAAAGTCTGGGAATTATGCTCTAAATGCCTCACAAGGTACTACGTTTCATTACAACTTTACTGTTTTTAATGATTAAGGCCCTGTACACACACGCGAAGGCCTTCACAGAACTTCATTAAAGTTGTTTTGAATTTAGTTCTTCAAAATGTTATTTGTCATCCATTTACTCTCTTTAGATTAACACTAAACCATTTCCAAGGACTTTTAACTTCCACCCACTGATCATTTGTTATTAATGTCTAGCGAAGGACAAACTAGTGTTTCAACCGGTATGTTGCACTAATGCATATGTGCAAATAATAAAATGAAAAATTGGTAACACTTTACAATAAGGCCACATGAGATGAGGTTAGTTTCTGCTTGAACTAGCATTAAACAAAACTTTAGTTACAGTTTTCAAAAATACAGATGTTGGTTAGTTAGTTAATGCCAGCTTAAATAATATTAGCACTAACATAATATTTTTGTTCACTTTAACTGATGTAGTTAACTAATGTTAGCAAATAAAAGATTGCTACCACAAGATTGTACGAAGTAAATAAAGGAACAATGAGATGTAAACAAAACTGAATGAATGAATTGACACGTTCAATACGATATTTCCTTAAATTCACAAAACAAAACCATTTTACTCTAGATATGGGACTGATATTATTTAGTTAGCTGATTCGTGAAAAAGAAGCTGACAATTTGCAAAAACACCAGAAGATAGTGAAACAGAGGTGAAAAACTTCAGTGTCCTAGTTAGCACATGTCTGAATATCGCAAAAAAAAAAAAAAAAACTGAGAGTGGACTTGAGATGGACGTGACTTTTTGGATAAACACAGGCTGTGTGTTTGAAAACATGTATTTCCATTTGGACCCGCTAGTTTGTGTGCGTGTAGGAGCTGGTTAGTCTGGTTCACAAGGAACTCCGCTTGATGCAGGAGGAATCGCACACGACTGATTTATGATATCTGGAGCCATCTCTCTTAGTTTACTACACAGCATTCCACAGGTTTGCACTCGCCGTCTTTGTTTCTAATTATTTATCTTGCTCTTCCAAGTAATGTGTCATCTTTAACATCTTTACCCACGATTCTTTAAGCTCAGGGTATTTGCTTTGTATCAAAGCCAGACAGCAGTATGTCTTACAACGGAAAATGCAAACAGGTGACCACCAGCACCTTTGACTATATGAAGCTTCTATATTTGGATCTTAATGACGTGATGATTTACTATTTTAAGTCTTCCATATGTGTCATCGTCCTCTTTTGTTTGTTCCAGACTGGGTCTGCAGGACAGACTAGATTTTCACCATTTATATGTGCTTTAAGGGTAAGAGTGATTCAAATGACACAGAAAATCCCACTCAGCAATGACTATAGTCATAACAGTTAATTATTATTGTGAGACTGACTTCCTGCGAAAGTGTCCATTTTTGGTCAGCAGCACACAACAAACGTCATTTCTGGTCAACTTGCCTATTTTCCGTCCCTGACTGTTATCTGGTGATTAATTGTTAACAGCTTTTACACACAAATGTCACAGGAATGTTTTATTGCAAGCTTATCAGTAACATAATGCAGATACATAATATATGTTACTATTCACATAATAATAATGTGTAATAATGTAATTCTAAAAATCAAGGCTTCAGGCTGATGTTGTGCTTTCACATGGACGGTTGTGGCTCTAAACAGAAAATAACATTTATGTCACCACATTGAGTATTTCCTTTAGAAATGGTTATAAAATGGTTCTCAGGAATAAGCTATCGAGATCTGTTACCTACTTAATCGTCATGAAATTGAATTAAACGAGTATAACCATAAGATGTAATTTTTAAGATCCAAATGAAAATGAATTTAGATGGAACACACACCGAAAGTGTATTGCTAAACTGTTCAATCATCTGGATTCAGTTAGCCTTTCTAAACAGAATGTGCTGACTGTTTGTGTGTTCGTCTTGATCTTGAATCTAGCCTGACAGATTTGAATAAACAAAGGTTAAGGTTCATTTGACGAAAGCTGACGGAATGGAATATTTCTTAGGGAAAGTGTCCTTTTTTTCTCTCTCTCTTTCTCTTTAAGAAAGCCATAGGGAGATTAAATCCAAGTCAAAACTAAATGTGTTTTGCACATGTAATTTTGATCCTTTGTTGGACTCTGTTAAGTATATAGAGAGGATCTGCAGCGTGAGGGAGTGACTGGCATCTTTGATTGTCCCTTTTCCTTGATTTTCTCTCTGTTTGTTATGATTGGCCGAAGTGAAAAGCGCATTAGTCACAAGCAGACCTGCACGTAATCCACAGCTTCAGAATTCCACAGAAAGCTCCACGGATTCTGTAAAACTTGAATGTCAGTCATTCAAAATACATCCCACGTTCCTTGTATGTTTATTTACTAAATATTGTGGCTAAATTTCATCATGCTCTCAAATGCCAATAATAAGCTCCATTGTCCATATTCCAATACATGACAGAAAATTTCCACCCACGATCCGTGAAGAAACTTTAAAAAGAGTTCAGAGATTCATTGTGGGGCCTTATCATAACATTCATAATTGATTTAGCATTAGCTTGACTTGAGCGCTGGTAGATAATCGAGAATTTGACAGATCGAGCCAGACGGTTCAGCCCAAATCCTAGAAGGGCCTCTAAGGTACTGACATGGAAATGTTCTGCTAATTCCAGGGATTTATTGGGCTTTTCCTGTTAAAGCTTGTGCCTCTCTTCCCACTAGATGGCATTAAAAACACTTAAAAACTTAAAAAGCCTGCCTGAATGCTAAACATCAGATTTTTAACTGTCTGTGGCCTACCCACATTACTATTATTAGATTCTGAGATGAACTTGTTTGCTCTTTAAATGCTGCACTTCACTGACCACGTAAATACAGGTGCTTCTGCAGAAATGTTACGTTAAAAAGTAAGTGTTGTTTTGGGTACCAAGAGTTGTGTTTATTGAGCTAGCAGGCATAAATGGAGGCTTTTCAGGCTTATTCATGGTTCATTGACACTAATATATGTTTTGACAGCCAATTGTATACGTCATATGCTGTATGTGTGAGTACAGTACACATACATGAGAAAATCAAATACTGTCTTACTACTGTATGTACATATAAATAGCACCTGATACAGTTTAAATTGTATATAAAATATACGTGCACATGCACAGTGCTGTTCAAAATTTAAGTAGTGCTTTTAAGAAGTCTGTTATGCGCACCAGGGAAGTATTTATTTCATACAAAAAATATATAGTAAAAACAGTAATATTGTGAAATATTTTTACAATTGAAACAACTTGTCATTTAATTGATTTTTTTTTTTTTTGTGATGTCAAAACAGAATTTTTGATAGCCATTACTCCAGTCTTCAGTTTCACATGATCCTTCAGAAATCATTCTAATATGCTGGTTTGGTGGTGCTCAAGAAACATTTGTTATTATTTTTAATATTGAAATCAGATGTGTTGCATAATATTTTTTTGGAAGCCATAATACATGCTGCTCTGTTGCATTTTTGAAATAGAAACCTTTTGTAACATTATAAATTCTGTTTGATCAATAAAATACATCCCTGCTGAATATTAATTCAAATCACTTTGACCTCAAACTGTAACGGTAGTGTATATATATCTATATATATGCACAACTCCTGAACATATCCCAGAAACTACATTTTACATTCGTATAATTCTTTTCTTATCTGGTCAGTATTGTTATTTAATGTACAAGCTTTTAATGTCCAGTGCAAATACTCGTTTTGCATTTGACAACGAAAGAATAAAAATGTGTTTTGTATTACCAGACGCAAATGCGATACTGAGCAAATGCTTTCAAGTCAGCAGCCCTCCCTTCTTGCTCAGTCAGGACATGGACACTTTACAAACAGAGATACTCAGGTTAGGCCAACATGCTCAAAATGTTCTTTAACCTTTGTTAAACATGCCTGTTTGAGAACGTCTCAAGTAACCTTTTAACCGTCCCCACCTCTTCCCTTGCAGGTTTGAAGACCACAGTGCATTGGAAGGGGGTTTGGACGGGCTGTCTGTGATTTGCCCAATTCTGTCTCTGAGCTCGAAGCTCTCAACTCAGTGAGGGTAAGAAGTGTGTGTTTGTCTAAAACCATCATTTGTGGTCTGGCAGAGAGACTGGTTCACTTTGAATATTCTTGTGTGTGTGGCCTTTTAGCCGAATGCTGTATAAATAGTATGGTATAATCGCGCTAAGAAGCTTTCCCAGCATATCTTAAATGCTTCAGGGAATCGAGTGCTACACAGTTCTCTGTAGTTCAGTAGATAACAGTATTCCAGGGACTAGAGCATTCTCCCAGTGCTCATCCCACCCTCATCACTCCCAAGACATACACATACACACATGCATACACAATAACAAATTGTGTCTTTGGTGATGAGTTGCAAAACCTGTCTTGTGTAAAGTGATCATATTCCATAGCCGTAAAATGACAAATTTAATAAGCATTTCAGCAAACAGATGAGTGATAAACTCAGATTGGCCTGAGTGCATTGCACGTGTCATTCTTCTAGTCCTTGAACGTCAGATGGTCTATATAGGGTTTCAGATTTCCTTGGGTGTCTTATGTGTCCACTTAAGACTTGGTTCTTTCGAAGAAATGGCACATGCTGTCCGTTCATGTCCTTTGAGAACCTCTATTGAATGGGGTTATATATCCTAGCATTAGCTTTCAGATTTTCCATCTCAGACATAGTATTCTTCATGATTAATGCCTTACGAGATTGTTTACTTGGTAAAATGTCTCCTCCACTCAATCTTTTCGCTTTGAAATGCTTTTGTCTGCCCCAGGCGTGTTTACCTCGAGGTCGCCCCATGCCATCCTCCAGTCATTCAGCAGCTGATAGAGGAGAGGAGGCTGGGGTTGCTTTATCTGGAAACCCGCTGTGACCTCACCAACAGGTCAGGTTCTTCTGCTAACATGACCTACCTTTGTTTTGTTGAGTTTTGCTACAAATGCCTGTCAAATGTATATTTGCATTCCATGAATGTTTCTTCCTAGACAGGAGTCCGTGTTACAGTGTGAGTATGAGTAATATGGAAATACTAAATAGCAAATAAGAGAGAGAGAGGAAAAAAAACATAAAAACTGTGATTTCAAATCATGGAAAATCTTAAAAGTAGTTAAGTATCACATACATTTTTATAATGAAAATTTAGTCATATATAATATTATTTTTATTTATTTTTTCTATATATATATATATATATAATTTCTATTTACATTTGTTAAAAAAATTACATTATATTAATAACAGTACTACTAAATATAATATTTAATAATAAAAACTCTTTTATATATATATATATATAACATTTTTTAAAATATAAGAAAAAGTAATTTTATGTACATATAAATGAATATTTTTATGTGTGTGTATTACAGTATGAACAGTCGTGGCCAAAAGTTTTGAGAATTACATAAATATTAGTTTTATTAAGTTTGCTGCTAAACTGCTTTTAGATCTTTGTTTCAGTTGTTTCTGTGATGTACTGAAATATAATTACAAGCACTTAATACATTTCAAAGGCTTTTATCGACAATTACATGACATTTATGCAAAGAGTCAGTATTTGCAGTGTTGGCCCTTCTTTTTCAGGACCTCTGCAATTCGACTGGGCATGCTCTCAATCAACTTCTGGGGCAAATCCTGACTGATAGCAACCCATTCTTTCATAATCACTTCTTGGAGTTTGTCAGACTTAGTGGGTTTGTGTTTGTCCACCCGCCTCTTGAGGATTGACCACAAGTTCTCAATGGGATTAAGATCTGGGGAGTTTCCAGGCCATGGACCCAAAATTTCAACATTCTGGCCCCCGAGCCACTTAGTTATCACTTTTGCCTTATGGCACGGTGCTCCATCATACTGGGAAAAGCATTGTTCTTCACCAAACTGTTGTTGGATTGTTGGAAGAAGTTGATGTTGAAGGGTGTTTTGGAACCATTCTTTATTCATGGCTGTGTTTTTGGGCAGAATTGTGAGTGAGCCCACTCCCTTAGATGAGAAGCAACCCCACACATGAATGGTGTCAGGATGCTTTACTGTTGGCATGACACAGGACTGATGGTAGCGCTCACCTTTTCTTCTCCGGACAAGCCTTTTTCCAGATGCCCCAAACAATCGGAAAGGGGCTTCATCGGAGAATATGACTTTGCCCCAGTCCTCAGCAGTCCATTCACTATACTTTCTGCAGAAGATCAATCTGTCCCTGATGTTTTTTTTGGAGAGAAGTGGCTTCTTTGCTGCCCTTCTTGACACCAGGCCATCTTCCAAAAGTCTTCACCTCACTGTGCGTGCAGATGCGCTCACACCTGCCTGCTGCCATTCCTGAGCAAGCTCTGCACTGGTGGCACTCCGATCCCGCAGCTGAATCCTCTTTAGGAGACTATCCTGGCGCTTGCTGGTCTTTCTTGGACGCCCTGAAGCCTTCTTTACAAGAATTGAACCTCTTTCCTTGAAGTTCTTGATGATCCTATAAATTGTTGATTTAGGTGCAATCTTAGTAGCCACAATATCCTTGCCTGTGAAGCCATTTTTATGCAACGCAATGATGGCTGCACGCGTTTCTTTGCAGGTCACCATGGTTAACAATGGAAGAACAATGATTTCAAGCATCACCCTCCTTTTAACATGTCAAGTCTGCCATTCTAACCCAATCAGCCTGACATAATGATCTCCAGCTTTGTGCTCGTCAACATTCTCACCTGAGTTAACAAGACGATTACTGAAATGATCTCAGCAGGTCCTTTAATGACAGCAATGAAATGCAGCGGAAAGGATTTTTTGGGATTAAGTTCATTTTCATGGCAAAGAAGGACTATGCAATTCATCTGATCACTCTTCATAACATTCTAGAGTATATGCAAATGGCTATTATAAAAACTTAAGCAGCAACTTTTCCAATTTCCAATATTTATGTAATTCTCAAAACTTTTGGCCACGACTGTATAATTATATTTTGTGTGAATGAAAATATTTGTTTTGTTGTTTGCTTAATTTCAGTGAAGTTTGCAAGTGTCTGACAAACATGTGGGAAAATGTTTGGAAGTAATAAATGTTCATTCCATGAATGTTTGTTCCTAGACAGAGTCCTTGTTACAGTGTGCTTACATGAGTAATGTGGAATATATTTGCTATTGAGCAAGATGTACTCAGGCATTTGTCTTTCGTGGAAGGTTTTAACTACGGTAATTTATTATTATTCCCATGAGAGGAGAAAAAAAAAGGAAATTTCATATAAAAATTCTGATTATATAAAATATGTGTGAGCTTTTGTCCAAGAAAAGCTGCCTCATCGCTCCATTATTTGTTGTAATTTTCCATATTCCATACAAAAAGCAGCCTGTAAATGAAACTAATGCAACCTTAGTAGGCAAATCTATTACCCTGTTATCTATGGGTGCCAAGTCAGCAGTATTACATGTTTATAGTATACTGGTAAACACACTATTCTTTTTTATTTTATAGGCCACAGATTAGCATTTTACAGAAGAAAGGAGAGGATGGATGAACCGAAAGGATAGTGGAAAGACAGGAATAAAGACGATCATTTGGTATAACACCACACTAGGTAGAGCTAGAGATTTCACCATAAGCAGTTGCCCATTAAAAAAATGCCTTCAGCCAAACTGCATAGGGCACACTGCCAGTCTTCTTGCCATCCTGCCAGTTCCCAGCATGCACTGACTTAAAATCCCTGTCAATCCTACCGAGAAGCTCGTTCTTGAAAGCCGGCGACCACGGGTTTCTATTTGTTTTGTGCTGTAACCTTCTGTTTTTATAGTTTCTATGTTCACTTTCCTTTTAATTGGTGAGTGTGTGTGTGGCTGTGGTTTGTTGTGGTGAGATTGCATTGATTGTATGTGCTCAGTGTGCAAGTGTCAGGGTGCAGTAGGCTGAAGGTAATTATTGAGGCCTTTTCTAAGAACTCCCCCTCCCAGTCCTGCACTAGTCTCTCCCTGGAAGTAATGCGCTCATTCTGTGAAACAGCTGGCCCATTGCCGCTAGCTCGCTTGCCCACAACGACAGATAGACAACACGACATGCTCCGCTACCGCAGTGTGTACAAGTATTCTGTCTTAGTCTGCTAATGAGTGCAACAGAATTTTACACACTGCCTCTTTTCTGTGTATTAGAACATAGTCTAAAATGTATTTATTTATTGTTCTTGTAGACTTGCAGTGCTATAATAATATTTTTTATACCTTTGTTTTAATGCTTCAAAATTTTATATTTGTATCTATAGCAACAGTTTAGACTGGAATCTTATTGAGTAGATAAATAAGAACCTTTTTCAGAGCAACTGTTAAAATAGATTTCATTGATTACCTTTTAATACAGTTCTCAAATTTTTTGCATATAAAAGTTATTTACATCACCAGCAAATTTATGTAAGTTTGCGCAGCACTGAGATCGAGTTTCAGAAAAAGCTCTGCCTCGGTTTCTGGGAAATTCTAATCACGGTGCACAGTAAGAATGATTCACTATGAGGACAAAAGGATGGAGAAACACGGTTTCTATGTTACTGTATACAGCTTTCATTTTTCATTATCAATATTCTGTCGTGCTTGTTCATCCCACAGCTTTCTTTTCAATACATTCATTTCAGCAAACATAAAAAAGGAGGCGTTTCAAATTGCTAAAGCTTGATGGTACAATATATTGATTCAAATATTTCTTAATGGCTTATATTTCTAAAATACAAATGGATGAGATTTTAAAAATCCCTTGTTAAATCTGTAAATTAAAACAAAAATTATAGGCGTTTCTAATTGCAAAACCTCTACATATGACAAAAGTGCTACAACATTTTAAAATAACTTGTCGTTTCTTATATTCAATAAATAGAAAATATTTTTAAAATCCCATTTTGTTATTAAACTTATAAAACATTTAATTAACGGTGATCTTTCCTGGACATCAGCTGTAAAACACTTATGGCCCTTGCTCAGAATAATCTTGTATAACACATTTTGTCCAGAGATGATTAACTAAATTGCAAAGCAATTTCATGCACATTTGCTCATCTAATAATCCTATTATTCTGAGATTATAATTTTGAATGACCTGGTTTGATAATCTTACTGGAAGACCAGTACGTAGAAGAGATTGGAGTCTTGTTTGATTCTCTGTAGCACTTGTGTGAAAAAAGGCTTTCTTTTTCTAGTTACTCAGCATCTACTCTCATCATTTTTTCCTTTGCCATGCATTTTACATAATTGCACTTCTATAAATAATTCTTAGAATTATTCTCAGAAGTAGCAAAAGACACCAATTTAATGATAAAATACTGGATAAATCCTTATAAAGTAAATTTGATTGTCACTTTTATTAGAAAATGAAGGATTATTCATCCATAAATACATACAAACTCCACATTGTGGGCATATAAAAAAAAAAAAAAAAAAAAAGGGATGTAATTCTCGATTAAAATAGTCCAAATAAAAACCCAAAATCACTGCATTTTACTTTCAAGGAAAGAAACAATTCTAGTCAAGGCAGCGCAGTGACTAAGCTCGCCTTTATCGAGGGCTGAAGACCAAGCTACGCATGTACTTCTCGTGAGCTCAGAGTTTCAGACAAGATCAGTGTTCTCATTTTGAACCGTTGCTAAAGGGGGTCACGTGACCAGTACAAAAGTTTCATGAACATTCAATTCATGTCAGACCCCAAGCCTGTGGTTTAACCTCTCACACTTTTAACAGTATGACACAAAAGTGGAGTCGCTTGCTTCTTCATGAGTTAATTTCTGGACATGGCTTGAATCAGTCCAACTAGGGTATATCTATCGATGAAGATAGACTTGCTGACCATCAAAAACTTGCTCCAGAAACAAGAGTCACTCTTCAAGTGGTTAACACTGGTTTTTGACCCAAACCTCTGATTAGGGCTGTGCATGTAACTTGCCGCCGTCAAAACATCAGCATCCAGCTCGTGACTGGCCGTGGTGTGCATTTCCATGGCGATGTCAGAGCTGGAAAGGGTAATCCTGAAGATACTGCAGTAACAGTCTTGGTAGAGGCAGGCTCTCTGTGCAAGTGGTGTGTTTGTTGATTACCAGGCGAGTGAGATGTTGCAAAGAAGGGAAGGCTTGAGGACGATGCATCGGCCGTTTGAGTTTTAGCAACACCGCACATTCCTTGGGGACCGGAGATGTTACGTGATCAGACTCCTCTGTCTTTTCCTCCTCCACTTTGTTCCTGGAGCCCACGTAGTGCTGCACGAGGCTGGGGATGTTTGGGAAGGACTGCAGACGAGATCTGGCCGGGGAACTGGAGTCCAGACGGAAACGTCCCAGACTGTACTCGATGCGAACGTTCGTGGGACCGCGACCAGTTTTAACTGACAGTGTCAACATATAAAGAGGGTGGCTGCTATCCCGTATCAGGAAAGTTCCCTCCGAGGCCCCCTGTAGGACAGAGTGGGCCTCATTGGCAGAGATGGCACCCCAGTACCAACCTGGAAAAAAAAAAAAACAGGAGGGATTATTGATATGGAGTTGTTATTGGAGACTTTATACAAAAATCACGAGAGGTCAGAGAGCTGTACGGGTCCGATTTTGTAAATCCGCACCCGCCCGTACCCGCAGTGCTTAAAACCGCATCCGACCCGTTTTCCGACAGCAGCACTAATTAAAATCCGCACCCGACCCGCTTAAAATAGAACCGACACCCGACCTGCACCCGAAATCAAATCAGTTAAGCCAATCACATTAAACACACTTTTTTCAAATTTTATTGCTAGGTCATACAGAAGTTATTTATGGAAAACTCTTTTTAAAAGTTTTATCAATCAATTGCCCGTATTTAATAAATAAGAAGCAAATATAGCAGACAATGTAATAACCTTAGTGTAATTGACAGAATTACTAAACAAATATTTTGCTACCTAAAAGTTAAATATTTTTTGTGTCACGCATGCATGCCATTCTATTTGCCTCATATTAAATATAAAACGTATGTGGAGTGATATTTTTCCAATGTCTGGACTCCTTTAATAATGGAGTATATAAACAGACGTTTCAATATATTGGTATTAAATGCATTTGAGAATTTATATTTCACGTTTTTACTGCAAATGTCGAAATACGTGCTCTTTGGTCCATCAGTGCTTGAGTCACTGATCACATTAGAATAAAATCTCATAATAAAATACAAAATTGACTGGTTTATGAATGTATATGCATGGTTCTCATCAGTCGGAAATACAGATAAACACTTTCATTTGTTGTATTTTTGATCCTGAAAGAAAACAGAACAACAAAAGAGCGAATCATACCACCGTCTGAGGTTGTGCTTCAAGTCGAACGCACCCATTTTTAAATCGTTCACAGCTGAGCATCGCGAGAGGCGGATCTGCGCCAGAGCGCACATGTGAATGAGCTGCACAAAGTCATTTTCAGATGCAATTAAAAAAAAAAAAAAAACAACAACCCTGGATAGCCTAGATTAGGCCCATATTCACAAATGTGTTAGCTATGGAATGAAATATCTGATATTCCGATTGTACATGCAAGTGGAAGTGTATTGTTGTTTAAAACCTTTATAACGATCGCGTTAGTTAAGCTGTATGCGCGATATAATTTTATGACACAAATTTTGAAATAGGCTTAAAATCAAACATTTTAATTCAGATTCTAATATATATATATATATATAGAAAACAAAAACAACGAAAAAAAATCTCTTACATCTTTTACATCTGTTAACTAATGACTCATGCAGCCATTCACGCGGTTGTGATTTTTTAAAAAGTGGAACGTAGGCCTATTTTTACGTTTGCACGTGACTGTTTTGAACCCGTGTTTAGACCCGTGTTTCCCCTGTGTCCGACCCGACCCGCACCCGACAGTTGGATATTTTTCACCCGTTTCAGCCAAATTTACAGGTCACCCGTCCAGTGCAGGACTCTACGAGAGGTCATTATACACAGCAGGTGCCTTTAGAGGCCTTTCAAAATGTTCTATTTTTTTAGCATGTCCCCACCCCGGTTTCCAAATTCTCATGTAATTTAATTAATTAGTTAATAAAAAATTTGAATTACCAGTAAGCTAAAAAGTACATTACTGCCTTACTGAAATAAACATTCTATCCCTAAATAAAAAGTAATAATTTACCTTTTAATTATAGCTTAACACTTGATTAAACCGTATACTACAAAACCATAAGGGAAAAGTTGTGTTTCATAGAATGACACTTCATTTATGTATTTATGAATGAATGAATGCATACATGCATATATGAATCCTAACTGCCATTTTGTTATAATAATAATAATAGTTATTATTATTATAATAGATGCAACTTTTTAAATGTGTATTCTACCTGATGCATCCAGATAGGAGAAATTATTGGAGATAGATCTGAAATCTTTGCTGGGGTCCCATAAGGCAACAGTTGCATGAATGCAGCGAGGAGAGGAGAAGGTCACCACCGGAAACCGGACCATTGGATCGGCGGTGTCTTGCAAATGAGCTGGCCTGGGAAAATAATAATAATAATTTAAGTATTTAATATGCACAGAAAAACACATTTAAAAGAAACTGCTTACTCAGCTTTTTCATTTAGTTAAACTAAATGTTAATTCTTAATAAGTTTACAGAGGCATAATAAATAAATAAAAAAAGAGACCCAAAAAGAAGGTTTTGTTTTTTCCCCCCGTTACCTTATACTTTATTAATGCCACATTAATTATTATATTTCGTGTTAATACACATTAATATAAATAAAATCAAGATTATTCATTAGGTTGAATTATTGCGGAAAGATTATAATCAGACGGAGGTGTTTCACGGTTCCAAAAAAAAGAAACCTTTTCAACAATAAACAGATTACGTATGTATATTTATTATTGTTATTATTAGTAGTAATAATAATTTAGGAGTCGTTTTGTCTTTCACACAAAGCTTAGCTTCATCAACAAGAATGTGTGGTATTTCGTTAATGAACTATTATTAGGAATGTTGTTATGGCTGTATTTTGTTGTGATAATTTAATAAATATGGGTCACTAAAACTCACCCTTGGACGCACAGAATCATTCTCAAGACGTCTTGTTTGATATCGTCCGGATTCCTTAAAGTTTCTTTGTTCCTGAGGTTTTTACTCGGACTTCCAAAAATAATCTAGTCTTCCTTGAGCGATGACAAACAGTTCACAGCGTCAGGACTGTCACAGTACTTCAACAAACTACGCGAGTACGTTAGATAACACGGACATGGTGTTGATAAACGAGCGGTGTTTCTGTTCAGCTAGAGTCCTAAAACTGAACAAGAAGCGGAACACTGCAGGGTTTGGCTTGTTCACTTCGTCTGACTTCTCAGAATTGGTTTTCTGAGAATCCCCCCGTGTTTAGCGCCTCTGACGCCATCGGCAGCACAGCTCTGTGAAACCCACAGAATCAATCTCCTCTTCTTTGTCATTCAAGCATACAGCAGTCTCGTGAGTAATGAACTAGCACTGGAATGGTCTTTGAATGACTCATTTGGAAGTTTTATTATGGTGATTGTCGGTAATTGCTTCCTGGTGTTTGTGATTGAAGTTTGAGGATGAAAACGGCGTTTCTCGTTAAACCGCGCGTCAAGCGTTCCAAGAACTTTCCAGGAAAGCTGAGCGCCTGCCCTGCGTTAAGCCAATAAGGTCCCTCCCCTCGTCAAGGCCCCGCCCCCTGTAGCTGTCATCGAATTAACCATTTGTTTACTGCTGAAATCAGTTTCTGAATAAAGACAAATCCTCTTGGGACCCAGAAAAACATTACTCGTAAATTTGAAATTTAAAACATGTATTAGGCCCTTACATTGAAAGACTGTTGTATTTCGTGCACATTATATACATTTTGACGCTTTAATGCCTATACGTTTTATTTAGTGTTTCTGACGGAGAGTTTATTCTAAACGCGTGTTTTCACTGCCATCTAGAGGCCATGAGGTGTATCCAAGATACAGATTAGCAGGAATGCCCTTTTTGCTTTTTTTTTTTTTAAGAATACATCTCGATTCACTAAATAATACTGACCACCAAACACTCAGTGAATGTTGTTTTTATTTATGCAACAGTATGTTCATAAACAATAGAAGAAAGGGCTGTAGATTTTTATTTACTAATAATTAGTTTATTTTTATTAAGATTATGTTGTAAATGACCTGTCAACCTAATCATTGACCAGCCCACAAACACAAAAACAAAAAGAAGACAGAAAAAAGAAAAGAAAAGAAAGAAATATCCATGTCAATGTCATCCAGGAGAACCATAATACCCATAAATAAAATACATTAAACCAAATAAAATGTGTTTTTTTTTATTGATAAAACTCTACACTTTATTTATGCTGACAATGAATGATTTTAAATATTTCACTTGTTAGTTGCTGAATTATTCACTAAATTGGACATTCATATTCTCAATGCTGGAAAAAATTTGATATGTGACAAAAATGTTTTATTTGGAATTGTTCTGATTAATAACAGAAGTTTGTACACAAAACTGTTTGACAATGGATACTGTGGACCATGATGTAAGTCAATGACTGAAGATATGAGACATGTTAAAAGAAATTGAAAACCCAACTGTAACTAGTTATAAAACAAAAATTGTCATATCATATTTTAAAAAATATGAATCCTGAAATGAATTTGGATCAAATGTCTAAATCTGAACCTTTTAACATATCCGATTCTTGCTAGATATCTGTTACTTAACCAACTAACTCTCACGTAGCCAAGTATAACATTCTGTCTGCGTGTCACATTTGGCTCTGGTGTGAATGTGTAGGTATGAGTGTATCTTTTTCTATGAAATGGCTGTAGGTTCTGTAGGACTTGTGACTGCTTCAATTTTAAAAAAGCTTCTTGGATAAAACGTATTTTATGTTTTTAAAAACACATTTAAAGCATAAGCGATCTATCATGTTTTACAATCAACACTTTTAATATGCTTAAAATGATATTGTGTTTTTAGTGCGTATGTATGTATGAGATTATGTAACAAAAATATGCTCAGAAAACGTACAGATAAAATAAATTCCTGAGTTTTTCCTCTTAAATATGTGCACATTAACACACCAAATGAATAAACACCTAATAACATTAAGTAAAAAGTAATACAAGCCAAAGAAAGTAAAAAAAAAAAACAACAACAACTGAGTATTCCAACTTTTCCTTCACACTCTCTGCAGGATGGACAATTTACCCTGCAAACAGGCATAAAAAGGGAACATTTAGGGTACAACTAAAGTTCATTTCTCTCTTCTTCTTGCTTTCTGTCCTTCCTAGCTGTTGCCACCATTCTCTCCACCTCCCTTGATCAGACGTTTGTTTCCCCTCTTCCCAGCAGGGCCACGAGGTTTGGCGAATGCTTGCTTGTGGGCATGCTGCTTAGGATGGACCTCATCATACAGATAGTCCTCTGTCAGCTCCTCTCCACTATCTATCTCCAACTAAAATGAACAAGGACACATTTACAAACACAAAGATTTAGAAAAATCTGTTTGGTCACCTTTGTATTGCATAGAATATATTAAGTATATAACTACATATAAAGTGTCTCCTTTTCATTAAAGTCAACATGGAAAGACATTTATAACGCAGTTCATTCCATATTGTGACATATTTCTTAATAGAATAAGATATTGAGTGAGAATTCACATATCTGACGCTGGACCACAAAATCAGTCTTAAGTGTAAATTTCGAAATTGAGATTTATACATAATCTGAAAGCTGAATAAATAAGCTTTCAATTGATGTATGGTTTATTAGAATCGGACAATATTTAGTGAGAGATACAACTATTTGAAAATCTGGAATCTGAGGGTGCCAAAAAATCTAAATACTGAGAAAATCACCTTTGAATTGTCCAAATGAATTCTTAGCAATGAATATTGCAAAAAAAAAATTAGGTTTTGATATATTAACAGTAGAAAATTAACAAAATATCTTCATGGAACATGATCTTTACTTAATGTACTAAGGATTTTTGGCATAAAAGAAAAATTTATATTTTTGACCCATACAATGTTTTTTTGGCTGTTGCTAAAAATATAACCCAGCAATTTAAGACTGGTTTTGTGGTCCAGGGTCACATATAAATACAATCTTCTGCAATGAATGGGTGCCATCAGAAAGATAGCCGAAACAGATAAAAACATCACAATAATCCACAAGACTCCATCACTTAACCTCTTGTAAAGTGAAAAGCTGCATGCTTATTTTAAACACATCCATCATTAAGACATTTTCAGGGTTCCCACTCTTTTTCAGAGATCATTTTCCAGGACTTTTCCAGGACATTTCAAATTTCATGATGATGGGAATAAAATATAAGGATCACATATTCACAGCCTAAAGTAATATATTCCTCTCTCCTCTCTTAGAAAAAGCATACAATTTATGGCTATAACCCAACTATAAAATCAGAAATGCACCAAATACACACACACACACACACACACACACGTCTGGTTCACTATCCTGCTAGAGAATCTCCTTAGACATAATGGTTTTTATACTGTACAAACTGTATATTCTATCCCCCTACACTATCACAGAAAACTTTTGAAATTTTAACATTTTCAAAAAAACATCTAGTATGTTTATTGATCCATTTCCCCCATGGGGACTGCTGGCTGGTCCCCACAATGTAGATGATCTCAAGTTATGCTATCCTTGTGGGGACCATTTGGTCACACACACACAGCTTCTGAAGGTAAACTCTACACTTTATTTTAATGAACACATTATAACGACTGCACTTTTTTACTGTTTGAGTTGGCTCAAACTCTCTTGCAACTTTTCCAAGCTTTGTTTTAGAGCTGTTAACTCCTCACTTTTGTCTGCGACACTTTTTCGATAGGCATTTGATTTTGTCAGTAAGGTGAAGTCATGCTTTCTCTCTGCCCCGACGGCCATTTCATCTGCCTCTTTCTGCATGGTTTCAATGCTTGGTTTCGAAACTTGTCCCGCCTGGAAGTGTAAGAAACATTTTGGAATTCTGCTTTATGGTGTGTGTAGACGTGTATTAAAAACATTTTGTACTGTGCAAGAACCTCATCACACTGAGGTGCAGTGTACCAACCAGCATTGAGCAAAACTTGCAAGAGTTTTTGAAACATTTCTCTTGAATTATCTCTGTTTGCAACCATGATCACAGGGTCAAGGGAGCTCAAGTGCCACACAGCTGGGTACATTAGGGGACTTCTCTCCATCATTTTCTTGCAAGTCATGGAAAGGAAGGAGACATTCTTTTTTGAACAGCTGAATTTTTACAGGACGTTCCTTCCTTGTGTTAATTAATGTTCCTTATTTAATAAAAAAACCCACTAGTAATAATCTAGTGTTTTAATAAAATATCAACGAACAGTATATCACAATTGTATAAATAACGCAACAAATTTAATGTTTTAAAATAAATACAATTTAGAATAGAAAGAGGAAAGGTAAGATGCTTTAAAAATTAAACTATTACCACCAGCAGATGGCAGCAAATAACAGTCTTAATGAGTGAATCATTGGAATCACTCTATCAAACGATTCATTCAAAACGCTTTAGGAATAAAGAAAATGACGGTCTTCATGAATGGGTCATGAATCGTTTCTCAAAGATTCAGTCGGCAAAGAAACGTCACTGTACTGTTTGTTGCTAAGAGAAACGTCTGTTTGGAACTACTAGGTTGGTGAAACAGAGCAAACAGACAATAGTACAATAGCAAACGTGCCTTTATATATACGTTTATATAAGTACTATTATATACTACCGGCCTCCGCCTCATGTTCACAAGTCTGTGCTGCACTATGAACATGCAATTATCGCTGTGCATCGCGTCAGCATTTCATTTTCACTTCCTATATCGTTCATAAAACAGGTTTGGGGAATTTGGGTCTGATTTGTCATGGGGATGCAAGACGCTCCAACGATTCTAAATAAAATAGACTTAACAAATCGATAACCTTTTCTCAGGCAAATGCCGTCACTCATGCTGTAATTCGCCGTGCAGACCCCTTGCACATGCGTATCAAAATAATTACTTTACAATAATATTAACATGTAATTAAATATTACTTCCATACCAGTGAACATTTGCTGCAAACATTCGAGCACTTAGTTTCTAGCACCTGAAAACCGGCAACACGAGACAGCGTCATACGTCACAGGGGGCTTAAACAGGTCACGTGTCAAAACTCAGCATCCCTAAACAGAGCGCTTTCTGTTACGTTAATTGTTTCAATCAGTTGTCGGTCAATTCTTTAATGATCAAGACAACAAGATTTTTTTCCAGGACAATCTATGTTTTCTCTCATTTTCCATGTGTTTTCCAGGACTGGAAAATTGGTCATTAATATTCCAGGATTTCCAGGTTTTCCAGGACGCGTGGGAACCCTGATTTTAATCTTCAAACCATTTCTTCTGGATAAAATATGCTTTCTGCAGTGAAAAAGTAATTCTGTCTAGATCAGGAGCAAAGTATGCACAGATCAATTGCTCCAAAAACCGTTCTAAATGGATGTCAATGGATTTTGATGTGAGGAACAAAAAAAGGGGATGGACATTTATTAACATTAACATTATTATGGATTATAGACTCATATTTTGGCCAGAATCAAAGATTTGAAGTTAACATCTTGAATTTGTTTCTTTAAAAATGCAACTTTTCACTTAACAAGACATTAACTGATAGACTGGAGTCATGCGGATTACTTGTGGATTATTGTGATGTTTTTATTAGCTGTTTGAACTCTCATTCTGATGGCACCCATCCACTGCAGAGGATCCATTTGGGTGAGGGAAGTGATATAATGCTCAATTTCTCTAAATCTGTTCAGATATTCATCTAAATCTTGATTGGCTTGATTGGAGTAAGCAGGGATGTGTTTAATTTTATTCTGACTTTTAATGAAGTTCTGAGCTTGTAACTCTTATGCTGGGAGAAATACTTAGTTTTTACCTTTTTAGCCACTTCTAGATGGAAGTCCCTCTCTACTTCTTCCAAAAGTCGACTCTTACAGCTGGAATACAGCATCCTTTCCTTGATGCTGCAGCTGTATCCTGGCATCGAGTATATGAACACTATGAAAATGAGAGAGGAGGACATGAATAGTTTGCATAACTGTGATACATAACTATACACAATGAGGTATGTATAAGGAATTGAGTGACTAACCCACAGACTCGAGGTAGTCTCCCTCATGTGAATGTTTGTAGAGGAAGAAGTGGTATCTGGGTGTATCGAGGGGGATCCGGCAGGGTAGGTCACGGATTTCTGTTGGGCTGGTGTGCACGAGTTCAATTGTCTCCTTCTCTGTATCTAGCTTCTATATAAAGAAAACAAGAAATTTAAAATTTATAGTCAGTTTGTTAAGAAAGTATTTTGGTAAGAACATATAAATGTGTGTGTCTGTGTCATACTAGTTGAATGTAGTTGATGCGTCTCTCTGCCAGCTGCTGAAGAGCACGTTTAGCATCGGCTTGTAGCGGGAAGGCAAGACCCTGCAGAGTCTGATGTTTGGGGTCCACACTGATCTCAGTCTTCACCTACAGACAAAGACACAACCAGTTCGTTGCCAATTTCACCACTGTACATTATGTCCTGCCATTTTTAAAACATTTTCCCAAACAATTCCAATGAGCTACCCTGGCCTAGTAATATTTATTTTATTTATTTAATTTGTTTATGCAGGTCAGAGATGGTGGATAAGAGTGGAAAGAAAAGCAAAGTATTAATATGCTGGATGAGTGTTGATGACCATGGCCATGTGGATCAGAGTAACAAAATGTTTTTAAGATAAAATGTTCTTATATGTCAAGAAAATAATGTAATGCACTGAAGAAAAAAACTCTTCATGGTCCAAAAAGCTTACTTTTCTTTAGGCAAAATATATATATATATATATTTGTCCTTAAAGTTGGAAGTACGCTGTAGTGTACACAGCACACATACACACAATACTATTTTTATACTTAATCTAACGACAGTACTCACCTGTTTAACTCTGCCCTGCAACCACAAAGATTGAACATAGAATATATAAAAAAAAAGAGCTGAAATAGTTCATGGATGTTTACTACGATTATGCTTTTTTATGTATGTCTACAGTCTTTTCTCACCTCTGTGATTTTAATTCGCTGTAGCTCTTGTTCAGCTGCTGTCAGAGGAGCTGGTGCAGAACATGAAGTCACATGTCTCAGGTACCCCTGAAAACAAACGTCCTCCTGGTGATGGTGAAAAAAAGACAAAAAGCTTTATTTTATGTGCATTTTTTATGTTAATTTGCCAATTATTTTAATAACTCAGAAATAAAACACTTTTTTCTTTATAAAATATGAAATATATTATTATGTTTATATTAATAATTGTTTTAACCAATGTGAATAATTAGTAATCAACCAAAACTGATGTTTAAGATTACATTTAAGTTAATTATTGAATTATAGATTTATTTCTGGCTTTCCAGACAACCTGAAACAGTCCTTTAAAAATATAAAAATGATAAATACTATAAACTAAATATACAACTTCCTCCCATAAAAGTAGTTTGTTCACTATTTTATGTCAATGTATACTATATATTTATCCCTTTCTGTGTTGACCATGACTGGTAATCATTTCCAAGAACATTGCCAACAGCCCCAAGTGTCCAGTTACTAAATTAAGAAACATGGTGGTCCACTCTGTAAACTTTTTCAACTGTAAATAATCCAGCATCAGGGTATTTGACTGACAGCTGAAGACAGACGACAGCTGGTCAGAGTCCATACATCAGCACGTTTGTCATTATAATTTCATTAGTCCTTCACAGAGGTGAAAATGTAAAGGTTTGCATCTAATATTTAAAATATTAAAAAACTATAGACAAAACTACTGACCAATTTTACTACCATAAAATATTCTTCAGCTAGTACCTCGGCTGTGCCGAAAATTTCATCTTTGACGTGTCCACCACCAAACTCTTTCTTAACTGTGGCACGAGTGGCAGCATACAGCATCTTTTGCCGGACCTGTAGCAAAAGACAAGTTATCACTTTATTAAATAAACCATAACAAAATAAAATTTTTGTTTTTTTAACAATTATCACGTGATTACGTTTTTACATTTTCTGAAAAAAAAAAGGGCAGGGTATTCTACTGGGGTTTCTAAAATGTACTGAGTGTTTCAATACATACAGATGCAGTTGCTAGTGTGTTCTGATTGGTTGCTAGGAGGTTGCTTTAAAGTCCAAAGAACCCTATTTCGACAAGCATGCAAATAAGATTGTTCTATCTAAATATAATAAAGGTTCTTGAGTGGTTTTTATTCTTCGGTATACCAAACCTTCTTACAGCTGTTTTTGTTTTATCTGGAACGCTAACAGTGTATGTTTATTTGAACAACTGAATGAGCTGTTTCTGCTAATCAAGCTTCACATCGTCATGTCTGGATGTTAAAACTTACAGGAGACTGGTCAGGTGACCAGGAGATGAAAAGCCACTCATAGCCTTGAGCGTTCTTGGTGTCCAACCGGTATAGAATGTAACAGGGCTCGTGAGGGTCCAGCAGAGGGAGCAGGAAGTGGTCATAGTCTTTGTCCCAGCTCTGACGTGGCTCTCTGTATGCCCCCAGCACCAGCTGCTCTAAAACACACATTAAACAGCTTTCTCATTACAAACCTGGTGCAACCAACATCACACACAACAACCCCAAAAATCAGTTGTGTAATTTTATATTGCATCAAGTAGATCAATTTAAATGTGTTTAAAAGGCTAGGCTTGGGTAATGGCCTGCTGCTGATAACAAATAAGTGAAATATTATCCATTATCTACATCCTGCTATAAAAAGAGCATGACACACCTTGCATCTCACACCCAATATAGCACAAGCTGCTTAGTTCACCTAGAGACACGTTCACACTAATACACATGATTTCAGCCTCCAGTTATTTATATATTAAACAAACCAGTACTGAGGGATGTCTGATAACACAATATATTCTTGTCACTAATATAATGATAATCATCTCATCTTTAATGACCTGAAACATATTGTATCTTACATATGCAAACATACACTTTACTTTTAATAAAATTGGTCAATGGAAAATTGATAATACGTCTAATATTATTTCATATATAATATAATATAGAACTTTTATAGAATATGCAGCATTATAGATTATGTAACCATAAATTATTCACAATATAGAAAACTATGACCAACTTGGCACATAGAAAGTCCACCATTATTAAAGGCAAAAACCCATAAGCGATTGTTGGAAAATGCACTTAAGGGACATGGTGATAGAAAAAAAAAAATTAGATGAGATGAAAATTTTTATTTAAACACTTCTGAGTTCCTCCAAGAACCTTTGCATTGACTTGCAAAACTTTTGTGATAGAAATAATATGAGGACAATGGAAAAAAATAGTTCCTATTGCATACATAGTATGATAGTATTTTGAACACAATTTATATTGCAACATATGAGAATATATCATAAAAGACATAAAGTTACAAAAACATTAAGAGTTCCATTGAGAACAATAACAATCAGATTTTTTCGCTACAAAACTGTAAATTTCCATCATAAAAGGCTCATCATCGCAACAGTTCTAAGAAGCAAGTCATGCTCATATGAAAAGCAGCGTTCATATTTATGAGTCTGGGTTTTCTAAATTCTCTGCACAGTGACAGTCTAGTGTATAATGCAGACCACTCACTTTTAAGACAGGTTTTCAAATAATACTCCATTATGAATCCAGTGGTAACCATTCTAATATAATGAGTGATTAGATCTCTCTATTATTTTCGATTATATCTTGACTGTATTCTCTCGTCAGATAGTTAATCACCCCAATAACACATGAAAAACAGCACAGCATATATAACTGATGTAAGCACTTTTAATGTTACAGATGATCCTACTGGTTCTCCGTGTCCTTAGTCTATTGTCTCATTTTACAAACTTCACACTGATCACATCACACTCAAGCGCATGTTATTTGCTTCCTGAAACGTACAACCCAGAACACCCTCTGTAACCACTGTAATGTAGCACTGGCTTCATCTTTTCTAATGGGTCACTTTTCTTCCCAAATGCTTTACCGTTTCCTGTAAACAGTGTGCTGTGCTGGTGCACATCCTCCAAAGCCCTACCTCAGCTTTCAGGCATCAACACAAAGATTAACAGCTATGGTTCTCAGTATTCATCTCTTATCACATCAATAATCTACTTACCAGTAAATCTTCCCACTTCCCTCCCTGCTGTCCTCAGCTTTTCTTCATACATAAAGACATAAGAGTGCTAATCTAATGGTTTCTGCTGATTTTAATTAAAAGCATTGAAAATGTTTACATTTTATTAATAAATTATTATTTATTTTGAATTTAAAACAGTAAAAAAGGTTTTTGAAATCAGCTGGACATAAAAAATATATATGTAGTTATTTGGGTTAATGTTATGTAAACAGTTCATCCCAAAATCAAAGACAAATATGAAATGACATTTTGCATAATGAAAATTAATCATATTTTAGGACCATTTTTTCATTACAATTACTGCACTGCATCCTTATATAAGTTTATATAATAATATTTCCCATTATTCTCAATAGTGCATTTCTCTTTAGATTGTGAAATGTTAGAATGATAATTATTTTTGTATATGAATATATATACACACGTACAGCAGTATTAAAAATTTATGATAAATAATCATAATAAATGTTTCTTAAGTGCATACATATTAGAATGATTTCTGAAGGACTGTATGACACTGAAGACTGGAGAAATATTGAAAATTCATATATGCAATTATAGGAATAGATTACATTGTAAAGTATATAAAAAAGAAAACAGTTATTCTGAATTGTAATATTATTTTACAATGTTACTGTTTTTACTGTATTTTTTTAATTGCATTTTTTGCATTTTGACAAATACATCCTTGGTGAGCATATACAAGACATCTTTCAAAAACATAAAAAAATATACCAAACATACTGTATATAAAGTAGTGCTGTCAAATGATTAATCGCGATTAATCGCATTCAAAATAAAAGTTTTTGTTTACATAATAAATGTGTGCGTGCTGTGTATATTTATTATATATATATATATATATTTAAAGAATATAAATTATTTAATTATAAATAATATAAATAATATGAATATACATATATTCATGTAAATATTTTAAAAATATATACATGCATGTATGTGTATTTATATATACATAATAAATATACACAGTACGCACATATACAGTATATTATGTAAACAATTTTTTTTTATTTAGGATGCGATTAATCATGATTAATCATTTGACAGCACTAATATAAACCTTATATAAAACAAATATTTCATTATTGGATGTGCTTATTTTAAATTATTTCTAAATTATTTCTTAAAAATCTAAATGGTCCTACAACATGCTTGCTTTCTTATTCATTCATCCATTCAATCTATGAATTTCATTCTATGACTTTGAATTCAATTGCTCATGTGTTTTTCAACAAGGACAAAGTTGTTGGTTGCACTGCTGTACACTCCTTTGATAACTTGTTAATCAAGTGCAATCATGGTCGAGGCCTGTTGATTAAGGCATCTAAAGTTTGTGCAGAGCAATTGAAAGATTTTGCACCTAACTGAAATAAACCTTTAACGAGCACACAGTGAAAAACAGCTAGCACGTCAATAACCAGATCTAGCTCAAACATCATCCACCCACATACACGTTACAAGTCCGAATGACGTTGGAGGGGGATTTCCTGATGGTCTTTTGCAGCAGCTGCTATTCTGAGGTTGCACACATTCCAGCTATCAGCACAGACACATACTTTCCATCAGCCTTTTACTCACCCCTTTAACAACACACTTACAGAAAACTGTTTGCACATATGTGCCAATTCAAAAAGACAAACATATATCTGCCTTCCTCCTGTCTCCCTGAGTTCTGTCATACAAATACATTCATTGTAAAGAATACCACACATAAACACAATCTGGCTGAATAACTGAGTGTCCACACCTCACTGCCTTCAAGACTACAGCTCAGTCCTTTTCCTATCACCATGAGCACAGACAGGTCCTGACCACGTGGCCTGTGCTAACCACTAATAAGTGTTGGGATACACATGTGACTCAGTCACCAGAAAGATCCAAAACTGCATTGACCTGTTTTATCTTTCCTGAAATATCATCTCTGTGAGACTCAAAGGAACCCTATGAACCCAAAACAACTCAGTCTATTCAGATCCAGACGTTTTCACACACTCCAGGCGTCAGACAGACAGCAGACGAAACATAGAGTGACAACCAGCTTGACGTTTATACATCTGTGGCTAGATTAGGCTGCTGGGTGTTAGAACAGCTGGAGCTGTCCAAAATGACTGAACAGTAAACCTTTTATACCTAATTGTATACAACCATCATGTAGCCTGGACAAAATGGTCCAACATAATTGCATAGTTTCATGTGAAATGCAACATAAGTTTATTAAATCACTAATAGTTTGAAGCTAAAGCAAACTAAAAGGTAAAATGAACAACTCATTTTCTCGAAATATAAACTATACTATATTCAAACGTTTGGGGTCATAAGGATTTTTTTTACGTTTAAAGAAAAAGCTACCAAGGGTACATTTATTTGATCAAAAATACAGTAAAAATAGTAATACTGTGAGATAAAATTACTATTTAAAGTAACTATTTTCCATTTGAATATATTTTAAAATGTAATTTATTCCTGTGATAGCAAAGTGTCACATGATCCTTCAGTAATCATTCTAATATGCTGATTTGGTGCTCAAGAAACATGTATTATTATTATCTATAAGCAAAATGGTTTAGCTGCTTAATACTGTTGTGGAAAACAAATTGTATTTTATTCTTTGATAAGGAAAAAAATTAAAATAAGATTTATTTGAAATTGTAATCTTTTCTAACATTATAAATGCCTTAACTGTTATTTTTGATCAATTTTATGCATCGTTGCTTTGGAAAAAAATATATAATTTTTTTTTCGAAAAAAAAAAGTCTTATGGACTTCATTTTTTTTTCTGAATGGTCAAATACTTCAATCAAAATCACATTTTGTTCTGTTTCGTTTGACTGGAGTCATGTGAGAATACATGCACGCATCACAAAGTCATGTAAGGTAATGACAGAATGACATCACTCAAATTCGTTTTGCCCTTTTCTTCCCAGCAACTGGATCTTGTCATCTGATAGTAAGCTAACATTTCAACAGTACCTGACACTCTGCCTTGAACGCAAATGCACTCTTCCACACGCACTTTTATTGCAACAGAGACCTGTGCAATCCCTTAAGAACCATTCAGTTTCCACATCAAATGATATGTCATCTGACCTACAGCAGCATGTGAACACAACCAAAACACATTGTGAAATGTGTTTTCTTACTATTTACTCATGTCAAGTGACACCTGGACGGTAAAACAACAAACAAAAAATCCCACCTAAGAACAAACAATAAAAAAACAACAAATTCATATAAAATTAACAATTGCAAAATTAGATAATCAAGTGACAAGTGGATAATGTGACAATATATCAATTCATTGTATAAAGTAACAGTACATTATGTCTAATTTTGTCCAAGTGTCTTTCTGACATCTTAGTTGTTACTTAAGTACAGATTGTAGTTGGATCTCACATCGGCGAAAAGATATTATGGTACATATACAGGCATAAATGACCAATTGACCTTTAAACATCTGAGCTCAGCTGAGCTCTTAACCGTTTAGAAAGTGAAAATCAAGGCAAATAATTGAGTGAACACTGAACTAATAAAAGGCACCAAAAGGTATTATGGTACAACCATGTTTGTTTTTTGGACAAGATATAGTGTAATATTAATTAAGGTTGACCTTGGAGTTGAATGTAAATGCTATGGTACATGAATGTGGTAATCGTTGTAGCATTGTATTGCCATTTGACACCCTTAATGTACATAAGTACATAAGTGTCATACTAAAAGTGTCATAACACTATTGGAAAGTGTAATCCCATTAAACACTAATATTTTAGCCTTCATTATAGGATTATGATAGTTAAGGTTACTTGAGTGTTGAGCTACAAGCAGGATGTTTACATGTCTTGAAGTAAGCTTGGTTTATTGGTCAACGTGTGCAATAGCATTTTTCACTCACAAGATGATCTCAATGCCTTAACCTTTTCTAATTCATTAAATTCTCTGTAAACCTCTGAACCCCTCAGACCCTCTGCTCACTTACCGTCTCTGATCAACACCTGGACGAGGCGTCCGGTTCCACTCCGTGCCCGGGCCAGAAACTCCCTCAGCTCTTCTGTAACCACCAGAACCAGAAACATGGCGGGTCAGTGTGGTGCCTTCCTACCCGCCAAGGGACCTTCTGAATTTGGATTAAGCTGGACGCACAGGACGGGTCACCTGGACGATCTTCTTCTTACAAATGATCTTCAATCAGTGCCAGAGCTGTGAATTATATCAGAAACAATGTAAAGGCAGCAGCATGAAGTGAGAGTTTGGTGTTTGAGAGACTGTGTGCTATCCAAGCGAGAGGGCATGTGAGAGCAGCAAATGTGTGAGAGAAGGCTCTTGTAACTAGGACGGGATCGTGTGTGCTTGCAGAAGGAACCTGATCCCTCTTGCCCCAAATTTAGCAGGCACACCGTCTGGCCTCGGGTAACAGCCTGACCATCCCCCAGCACGGCCCCGGGGCCAGTTGTTTAAATCTTTTGATATTAACTTGAAAATATTTTATTTATGATTCATTTCATGCCCCTAAACCACACTGCAGACTCAAAACTCTTACCACCCTCCTCTGGGCAGGTGAGGAACTGCATTACTGAATGAGGTAGTTTACTATGCTGTTATTAGTCAGCAACTTCCCAGCATAATGATTTCGCTCTCTCATTCATGGAGATACTTTGTTTATAATACTTGTTTATAATGTTCCAGATCCAGTACAATTCTAACTTCTCAAAAAAAAATTCTGTGGTAATTAACAGCTTGATTCTGTTATCCATAAATAAAAAAACAATACAACATATTTCTGTATGTTCCTTATAGTATTTTTACAGTTGCTAATTACTGTTTAGTTTGATTATTATGATGAAAAAAAAATTACAAAACCACATTCTAAAAATAAAGTGTTTGCTAAATGGATGAAACAACAACAAAAAAATAAAAATAAATATGAGAACCTATGATTAAATAAACTGTATTCAATATTATTCTAATTATTTTTACCATCTTTTTTCCATTATACTGTATAAAGCAGGCCTACAACTTATTATTTGTAAAATAAAACTTATGTTATTGCTTTTGGAAATGACCATTTCTAGGAAACTAACCTTAATCAGACATATTGTTATGCGTTTTAGTTCAGTTTAGTTCTAGATTTTGAGCTCAAAGTATGTTAAATGAAATTGTTGCAAATGTTCACATCTCTCTCTCGGCGAGTACATTCACCCACTTGGAAGGGTTAAGATTTGTGTAAAATAAGCCTACTTCATTTTGACGGGAGGACATTTTTGCAGAATATTCTCGCACCCTGTTCTCGTCTTGAACCCACAAACAACATGAAAATACAGCTCGTCATCACTGAACGGCGCAAAAACACAAACAAGATATCGGTGTAGCTCGCAGCCCCCTCTGTTGGTGAAAATAATCCCTACACGACTCCTTTTATTTTTAACAATGTATTTTAAATTAAGGGCTGTTTTGAATGTGCTGTAAAACAGGGACATCTCGGTTTAGTCGGATTCAAGACACCAAAAACGCGATTGTCTCCGATAAAAATTGTCATCTTAACGTAGACTAAACTGAAATGGATAGTAAATTCATCTTCTTTGATGTGAAAAACAACTAACCGGTGCTTTTGGAACTTTATTTTTACGTAAAGCAACAGAATTTAGATCACATCCGCTGTAATAGCCGCAAAACATATTTCAGCGTGAAAGTAAGGCTTTCAGGGTGAGGCGTTGAACAAGTTTTAATATTATTAACATGACCGAACCAGCGTCTTGAAAAGCTGAATTCAAGCGATGCTTCCTAAATGCACAAAATCATATATTTCCACTTTTTAGACAATTTGACCTTTTCTTTGCATGCCTCAAGTGTTCAGTTCACACAGACACAGTTGGTTCTTTTGTAAACACTTTTTTTTTTTAACACACCTTTAAAAATTGTTTTGAGGAAATACAAAAATAAAACTAAATAATCCTATTTTTTGTATTCAGATATAATTGCATATCATTTTTAAATTAGTGGATTTCATTTAAACTGACTTCCAAATAAAAACAAAATTAAGATAAAGTTGGATACTAATAAAAATTAAATTCTGTGACTTAAAGGATCCTATGGCGGTCATTAAACCTGCTGACAACTAACCAAAGAAAACAACTGAAAACATCGATTTGGATGCAAAGTAATCTCTTGAAAGATTGAATGAATTAAAGAGGTAACAGCTACAATAACACCATCTCCATTTGAGGCAATGAATTAATATTCTCCCCCTTTTCTCTCAAAATCAGCATAAACACTGACACAACTGTTTCCTCAGTAAGTGCAGTGTAACTTGACCATTAATGAAACTCTAGAGGGGTGGTCAGTGTGTATATTTGTATACAAGCAATGAAAAAAATGCCAGTTTTGCAAAAGCAAACTACAAAAAACAAGAAATCAAATCCCAGTAAAAGAACGGCTTAAAAACCACATCTTTGGACAATTTTATGAACATGTTTAATTTAAAAATGATTCCATTGACATTTCTTCAGACTCACAGGATGCTAAACCTACAGATGCTGAATTCTGATATAATTTGATTAGCTAAGATCAGATCTGCAGAAATGTTTCACTTCACCTCCCGCACAAGTCAATTTGATTGAGCATTTTGTTACAACCTTATAAACAAAACAGAACATTTGAACAGATTACTTTACAGTGTTTTACAAAACAGTTTTAATGATACAGATATAAAATGAACAATGAATTACAACTTGTCAATCTATTTACAGGTCAAAAGTCTGATGGTGAGCAACTCCATGTGTGAAACTCCCAGATTAAAGTGAATGATGCCGCCTGCTGGAAGAACACGTCACAGAGGCTGATGCCTGACAGCGGCCAATCAGTCATCAATTGTAGGTAACCAGAATGCCTGTGGAGGTGAGATTTTAGCATACATATGAAGTGGTTGTCAAATGGTGCACAGTGACTACTACAGTAGGTCTGCACGATTAATCAAATGCGATTGTAATGCATATCTTCCAGTGAAGCATGGTTTTGTGATCAGAAGCAAATCTCCACCCGAATGCCCGAGGGTGCTCTCATGCTGAAACTACAAATATGCCCCAAAGAAAAAAGGAAATGAACGTTGTTCCAGGGTTGTTGCTAGAAGGGATACCGCCGCGACTGGAAACTAACAATGTAGCCATAGTTCACTGACAAGCTATGCAAACGACTTTCATAATTGCGCAGTTTAATCGGTCTGCGATTATGAAAGGGGCATTAGGCAAAAGCTGCAATATTCATGCATGGATTTGGTCAGTGAAGCACGGTTCTATGATCAGTAGTAAATCTCCCTCTGAAGGTCAGAGGGCGGTAGTTGGGTAAACAGAAGCTTTAACTTTTATTGATTCAACGTGACTATAAAACACACGACTATCACGGCTTTGAATACTCTGAAATATGTTGCGTGCCTTATTCTGTGTAAGAAGCCACATCATCTCACAGAAGAATTTATTTTAAACATACAACTGACGTTATGAAGGGAGTTTGGAGAAAAACCTGTTATTAAATAGGGGTGGGAATCTTTAAGGACTTCACGATCCGATCCAATTCCGGGAGTCATGTTCCGATTCCAAAACGATTCTTGATCTACATTTGTTCCTATTACATCCTTGCAACTTTACATTTTAACCAAAATTGCAGTTTCTATGGTTTTTGTTTAGAGTTGGAATCTCTATATGTCAGTACTGCCATCTTAAAAATAGGGGTGCGAATCTTCAATGGTTTAACGATTCAATTCAATTGCGATTATCATTATCAACTCAGTATCACGATGCATCACATTTTCAATATTACTGCACATGGCTACATTTTCATATAAATTTTATATCAAATTTAATTTATGCAATTTTTTTTATTATATAGGCAGACTACTTTTTAAAACAATTACTTATTTAAAATAAGTGCTCTTTAAGTATCCGAAAGTTTACAGACAATAGGCTAGATATGGAGTTCTTTTTACCTCAGCATTATTGCCATTTTCTTATTACTGATGAGGTCACAAACAGTGGCAGCTTTAACAGGCTGCATTTACACTAATTCTGATTACAGAACCAGCTTTACTGACAAGATGCGCACGACTACCACATGCGATTTATCATGCAGCCCTACCTTTTGCCTAATCACAATTTCGATTTAATTTAGATAAATTGTGCAGCCCTAGTATTTATACCACCGTAATTTGGCCTGCAGGGGATATATGGCAAGTTTTTAATTGCTCTGAGCACCCATTCCTCCTTTTAAGGAATATTTCACCAAAAAAAAATTAAAATTTACTCAACTTTAGGCCATCCAAGATGTAGAGGAGTTTGTCTCTTCTGAACAGATTTGAAGAGCTTAAACATTATATCATTAGTACACCACTGGATCCTCTGCAGTGAACATGTGCAAATGTGTCAGTGGATTGTGACATGAAAAGGACAAAAGGGGGTGGGACTCCAGTGTTATTATGGATTATAGTCTTGTATTTTGGCCAGAAGGTTAGAGAAAAAATCCCTTTATTGGTCTGTTTCTTACAAACGAGCAGTTTTTCACTTTACAAGACATTAATCAATGGACTAGAATAATTACTTTTAGATAATTTTGATGTTTTTATCAGGTGTTTGAACGCTAATTCTGATGGCACCCATTCACTGTAGAGGATCCATTGGTGAGCAATGTCGTTAAATTTCTCCAAATCTGTTCTGATTAAGAAACACCCTCAGGTCATTTAAGACGTAGATGAGTTTGAGTACATTTTCAGCAAATCCTCCATAAATCCAAACAACAAATAAAAACTACAAAAATGAACATGCAGTATATGTTTCACCAGTGTAGGGAGGGTGTTATTCCATCTGGACTGACCTATAACAAATATATCAGATTTATTTCTACTTTATGGTTCACTCTTACCATGTTAGAACAGGCACTGGCAAAGGTCATGAATTTGGGGTTAAACTGTAGACAGGTGACTGGACCAGTGTGCTTTCCATCAAGAAGTGCTACTTTCATTCCACTCTCAGCATTCCACACATGGATCTTTCCATCTTCAGATCCTGGAAAGCAAAATGTTGAGGAGACAGGCATCACTCTCTGTGAACTTATCCCTAGTCCTTTCAGAATCTATTGGTGAAGACTTACCGATCATGACGAACTGAGAGTCCGGCGTGAAAGAAGCCTCTAGAATGACACCTTTACTGTTGTTATAGCCCTGCAGTGAGGACGAAAGACTCCATGAGACACACTCTTAATCTTAAACACAAACTTTGACAAAAGCCTATTCAAAATGACACTAATTTCTCACCCCAAATGAGTGGAGCACTGCTCCTTTGAAGGCATCTAGCACTCTGAGTGCTCCTCCATTGGTGGAGACCAGAATGAGCTTTCCGTCATTGCTGAACTTGAGACCCGTCCATTCACATGTTCGCTCATACTGTAGTTTAAATGTGGCGAATGGACCCTGAGGCAGAAGGTGTGATACAAATGAATACATTTTTACCATTTAAAAAACAGATATCACTACTGCTTCTAGGATGCAGTTTAATACGATTACCTTATCAAAGGAGCGTAGATCGTAAAGTTTGACCATCTCAGAATTCACTCCTGCAGCAAAAATCAACCCCTCTGGATCAAATGAACACACAGGCTTCCCTTGCAGGTGCATGAGGCCCTGTAAACACAACCAAGATTCAAATCTAGCATAGACTAACAAGAAAAACACACACTAAACCAAAATAAAAATAAAAAAATGCTTACCTGACAGTTAGGTGAGCGAAGGTCCCACAGACGAATAGTTTTATCAAGTGAGCCAGAAATGAATGTGTCATCAACAGGAGACATAGACAGAGCAACAACCCTGAAACAAGATACAATACACAAACACAGGCGCTATAACTCGAATGCCAATAAACAAGAAAAGAAAAATTAATGTCACAAACCCTCACCTCTTATTGTGTCCAGGAAAGTATCGAATGTACTTATTATCATGTAGGGACAGGTATCGAATAGTATCTGTAGTACCACATTGGTAGTGAGAAGAAAATATCAGTATCATCTCAAAGGAAAGCTATAAGATTTTACACATGAATTGATCAAATGTACTGTATATGGTGTCAGATGAACAGGCTCAACCCTGGGCAAGGCAGTAGTCTGTACAGTTAGCTCCTTAACAGGGCAGAATAACAGACCCTAAAAACTGTACAAACAACTACCTCAACCCAGAGCAGGCACAGGCAGAGCATCAGCAGTAAAGCTTTGAGAAAATCACTTAAACAACATTAAAATAAACTAAACAAATGATTATAAGTAATGAACACCTAAATACAAAAATAAGAAAAACAAATGTGCATTTAGTGTAACTTAATATGAAATCATATTATATTAATATGAATATCAAATATATAGAAAATGTTATAAAAATTGTCTACTTTTGGGTAAAATAAAGCATATCACACTGCAGGAACATATTCATTGTTTTTACTGACCAAAAAAAGGGTACAGTTAACATTTTATCCATAGTATGGCAAAACTGAACGGCATAGGAACTGCAATGCAACATAATATAAAAAGACTATATAAAGAGTCCTACCATCAATCTTGTTGGAGCTGTAGACGACAGTGTTGGCGGCATGGGTGTATCTGATGAGATCCACACCATACTTCTTACTGTAAAGCGTCCGTTTGGGTCTGATATAAAGGACAAAATCGGAAATAAATAGGTTAATTTTATAGCTTATTTAGATACGCGCCATTCTGTGTGTATTATGAAACACTTAACATTAAAAATATACTGGACTTTACAGAAAGGTCACAAGGCGGGCTTTGAAGGAGGCGTGGATGCTAACGGTTAGCACGCGACCTCTCATTCAGACTGTTCATTCGACTCATTTTCGCGAATCGGAATTCGTTTCAAAGATCCGGTTAAAGATTTGGCGGATCTTTTACGTCATTTCGTAGTACTTGACAACCTAGCGAGGCATATTACTATAAATCCATACAGGTTATTAACCGGTGATGACTAAAAATTCATGTGTTACAGTTTATTTAGTTGCCGCAATGATTCAGCGCATAAAAACTTAAAGACGCTGGGTTCATTGAGCTAGTGAACCGGTGTTCTGACAAATAATGCTACCTATCAGATTATGCTAGCAACACTGTATTTATCATACTGTAAGGGTAGGTTTAGGGTTGGGGTAGGTGTACATGTTAATAAAGCCTCACACCTTATTAATATCATGCATGAAGCAAAATCTGATAGGTAACACTTTTCGCTATCGAATTATGCTACCATTGGTTTTAATGGGAGGTGGCATTTTTCGACAAGGCAGCACAAATCGACAGAACACCGGCTCAACTGATTCAACTTAAACGAATCTGAAATCGCTACCGTACATAAACATGTCCAAACTACAATACTCTCTATGAACTGTAAAACTCATAAATCTCCTTTATTATTACTGGGGTAATCTTAACCTTTCACATTTCTCACAGTAATGCCCCTGTAACCAAATTCAATGTTTTAAAGCCCGTTAAGACCAAATCGACATGGAACACCAGCAAGTTGTAGAAAAAACCACAATGAGGAATTTATAAGCGACTTACTTTCCCTCCTGGCAGTCGTACAAGACAATCGAATCGTCATCGCTACTCGATATTACAGTTTCGCCATTTGAACTGAAGTCAAAGCAGTTGATTTTGTCCGAGTTCTCTCGGAAAACCTTCGCAACCCTGAAACTCCGCAGCACATTGTCTGTGAGCTTCATTGTGGCCTTTCTGCCTGGCCAGGCGTTATGGGTTGTTTAGTTAAAAACAGCGAGTAGATTGGAATCTGACTTATCAGTGCTGTGTGTAGCGAATGTTTTATAATATTTTTTTTTCAAGTGAAAATAGTATCAGATGTACATTTCGTTCACGTTAAAAAAGCCCGCCGACAAAATTAATCAATGAACCGGTTTACGAAAAACGAGATGAAGCTAGAGGGAGTAAAGCGGAAACAAAATGGCCACCACACCTGCGGATGTTTCAGAATAAAAGCCCCATGTCGACTTCAGCTTAAAGTCAAAGCAAGAGGAAAAATTATTTAAGGGCCTGGTTTATTGTACACGCTTAACATTGAAGCCTTCTACAGAGGGTATTCCGTAAAAGACTGTTTCAAATAAATGCAGGGCTGAACAGACAGAGGATTTTGTTTACACCCTACAAGATGAATCTGTTCTCTCTCATATATGATATGCTACATTCTGCACATTGACATCATACTAGCCTCACCCAAAACCCCTGAAGCAGCCACTGGTATAAAAGTAAGCACTGCACTGATCTAAACAATTACAATGAGCATCAAATGCTCACCAGTTACAAAGCAGACAAAATCCCTGCTGATGTGGACCCAATGTCAGTCACATCTTCTCTAGAGAAAGGTGGTTTGTTGAGCATTGAAGCCCAAAAGCATACAGCAAAATGCTTGCCAATCATGGATTCATTCAAAGAAGTGAAAACCTAATTCTTGGATGAATTTTTAAGCATTTTTTTTTACTTTAATCTGTTTCCTTCTTTCAGTATTGCACTAAATCAAATGGGTTATAAAAAAAAACAAATGTTAAAATTTGTATTTATTATTCACTTCATTATATAATGAGGTTCATGAATATATGCACATAATGTTTTTTTGTTTCAACTGTCTTGAAACTACAAGCAAACTCATTTCATGACATTTTAATATTTTTGTTCACCATTTCTTGACTCACAGATATTTGTCACTGACTGAAATGACTAATAAAATGATTTAGAAAGTGAAAAATAGTAAGCGGTATTTAGAGTGTTTCCATAGCAGCAAATTCCATCCATGAATAACCAATCCTTGTGAGATTGAACCACAACACACATACAAGCTACAATGATCTGTGAGTCTGTTCCTCTGAGAGCAGCCTGTGTGGAGATGGACACAGATGAAGCAGCCATACAGTCTTGGTGCCACAGGTTTTCTGCAAAGGACATTTAGTAGAGGTGCTACTTCACCAAGCCCTGCACACACAACACCTCCTGCTCGAAAGACCAGAAGACCCCAAACCTCTTGAAAACGTGTCACGTTGCTCTCTGTCACGTCTGTGTGCAAGTCAAATCTGCACTGTTAAGGGCCATGACAATGTCACATCAGTCTAATTTTAGTACAATATTTTAAAATGTTTTTATTTTTATATTTTCCATTTTCATTTTTGTCAGTTTTATTATAATTTTTTTTAAATATAGGCCTATCTATATAGTTTTTATTATTTCATTATTTTAGTACATTTTATTTCAGTTAGTATTTATTTTATTCACATAATCACACATAATCACACATGAATTTGAAAGTAATTGTCAAATAAATGCTCTCAACTGGTAAAGGATACTTGGTGTCAATGACCAAGTTAACCACTCGATCCGAATGTTTTGTGATCCCTGATATCTGATTTGAAAGATCATCAAAGGACTGGAGCCACGATCAGTGAAGGAGAAAAGGATGGCATCCACCTTTTCCTTACAGGACTAAAGAGAGATAAATGACACCATTAAATATCATAGCCTACTTTAAAATTATACATTGAAACACAAAAATGAAAATTTACTCATCCTCAAGATGTTCCAAACCTGTATGAGTTTCTTTATTCTGTGAAATGACGAAAGAAGATATTGATGGTAACCAAAGTGCTGCTAGTCCCCATTGACTTCAATAGTATTTTTAGCCCATACTATGGAAGTCAATGGGGACCTGCAACTGTTTGGTTACCAACTTTCTTTAAAATATCTGATTTTATGTTCCACAGAAGAAAGGAATTCATACAGGTTTGGAACAGCATGAGAGTAATAAAGTAACTCAGTAATATGATGGAGATGCTCACCATTACCATGTGGTCAAATCTTCGTATTGCACTTTCCCCACAATCCCACAGCTCAAAGCGGAAAACAACACATGGCCACTCTCTTTTAGTCTTACAGTTTTTTTCGATTGCTAAACGACAGTGAGCACAACTGGAGTCACATGTGCAAAACTCTAACTACAGTCTGCACAGCAGCAGTTCATGTGGACCAAACTCTAGTTCGTTTTTCATTGCTTGAACACAGTGTTCAAAACTCTACACACTTATCCCACGACTTTAACCACAACCTGCACAACACTGTGGATTTACAGCACTTTGTTCAAATGCTAACACACTGCTGTCAAAACTGTGAACCACACATTCAAAACAGAATACATTTCAAACACTGCTGATTGCAATTTCAGGATTAGCCCTGAAAATTATTTGTTCGAATTACAGTATGTACTTTTAGTTTCTACCTTTTTTTTCTCATTACTGTAATTCCGTTAATTACTGCAGACTAGTGAAGCAAACTGCTAATTTTCATTTACCTTAAAGAATTGTTATGTTCTAAAAAATTTGATAAATCATGTGAAAGAATGTCACTGTTTTCTTTGAAGAAAATATGACTTTGTATGAAGTCACTGAAATTGTTCAAACAGTAAAGATGAACAGTTTGTATTTTCTGTATTAGTGTTTGATGCTAGTGTTTTTCCTCTCAGTGTGTTCTGAGTGACAGTGTGTGTTATCTCACTGAGGGTTGTGTGTAGTGTTTGGCTGCACTGAGCCTGTTTTGAGCCATGTGTTAAGAGTTGGGTTGCTTGGAATGAGTTTTGCAGGTGATGTGAACTGTTTAGCTCAGGTGACTGTTGGCAGTGCAGACTGTAGTTAGAGTTTTGCACATGTTGTGCTCACTGTCGTTTAGCAATCGAAAAAAACTGTAATGTTTTTAAAACGTATTCATCAAAAGTACCTACAATAAATGTCTTCAGGAGAAAATCTTTTTAATATAAAATAATATAAAATAATATAAAATAAAATAAAATAAAAAGATGTACTTAAGTCATTTTAAATGTATGGGTTGTTTACCTGTGGTCTCATTTTCCGGACATTTTGTCGAGACAGACGGGCAGCAAGAGCGCTTTTCCCGACTCCGGTTTTCCCTGAGGAAGACTTTGTAGCGAATGACATCATCATTCATATGAGGAGGTGTCATTGGCACCTCCAAGAGCACTTCACAGTAAGTTTTATAAAAACCACTCAGTTATATAAAAATTCACTTATATGTTGGATGTAACAAATACTTATTTTTGTTGTTCTTTTATTAATCAAAACAAGAAATACCTGACCAGAGTAAGGTAAGAAACATGATGCCTAACTGCTGTATTCATGGTGATCATCCTTACCAAACTTTCGCCGTTTCTTCTTATGCAGAATCCTGCTGAAAAACTCCCTGCTGTCTGGACAGCGATACCAGTCCGACACGATTTTGGATCCAAGTGGGACAGACATTTTAATTTAGAGAAATCAGATAAATTAAGAGGCTATTGTGTTTACAGTATTTCACAATTGCTAAAACACTAAACCCCATTCTCTGAACCCAATGCTCAGTGGGCTAAACCCATTTGTTGAATCAGTCACTTTGTAGGCAAAATCTTAAAAAAGTTCAGGTAGTTAAGACACTGTTTGCAAATCCCATCCACTCTTTTTGCAAAACTCTAAACACATTCTTACTCACTAAAACACATTTTGCACTGTGTTGCAAAATGGTAAATACATGTGGCAAAAGTTAAACACAACTACAGCACAACTGTCATCATTTACACACAACAATTCAAAATTGTTCACACTTGTTTCTAATGATGTGATCAAATCAGTTCTAGAATATAAGCCAGTACAGGTGGCCCAGGTATGTTGAGTGTTGATACCACAATGGATGGAAACAATGTGAGAGGCAGAGGAGGAAGAGTTTGTGTAAGAGGTGGTGGACGAGGAGGAAGAGTACAAGGACAACTGTGGCCACCATAATCAGGACATTCAGAGAAGAGAACAGGTAAAGGTATTGTTTTTCTAATTTGACATTTGATATAGTACATCAGTTTGTCAATAGAAAGTCAATAGATTTATATTACATATAAATGTGAGGTCCATTACTATTGTTTCTGTATGTATACATTTGTAAGAGCATTTTCCCTTTTGTCGAATTGCAAGACTACCAAATGAGGTTGGAAGGACTCCTTTGTTCTCCCAACAGCAAGAGGCTCTCATTGTTGATATGGTCCGTCAAAACAATGTCATCTGACTGCGTGAAATACAGCAAAGACTTGTAGAAGACAATGGAAAGTTTGAAGCTATCAACAGTGTCAGCCCTTCTACCATTTCCCGTGTCCTCCATCGCAACAGGGTAAGCATCAAGTAAGTGTACAGAGTACCCTTTGAGCGCAATTCAGAAAGGGTCAAAGATCTATGATATCAGTATGTGCAAGGAAGTGTACACTTTCAGCACTGATGCTTACAGTACAAGTTTGTAGCCTACAGTTATTGTCCTATACTGTTACTGTAACTGCACTACATTCTAGTGTATGTAAATCAGGATTTATCTCTTATATATAGAGGGTGTTTGAAATGGATTGCTTGGAAAGGCCCCATGAATATATTTTTGTAGATGAAGCAGGGTTCAATCTGGCGAAGAGGAGAAGGAGAGGCTGGAACATAATTGACCAACGTGCCATTGTGGAAGTCCCTGGCCAGTGTGGTGGCAATGTCACCCTATGTGCAGCCATAAGCAATGGGGGGGGGGGGGGGTTCTCCACCATCGGGATGCTGAGGCAGAATGAGTCTCTCATTGACTTTGATTTTGCAATTGCACAATGTTTTGTGTAACACGCTTTGCATTTAGAGTTGTCTTTGTTCTTTGGGCTTACTTTACAGTTTTTTTGGATTGCTTACACACCAAAATTAAAAGTAGTACACTATTAGCAAAACCTTACACTCAAGAAGCAAAACATCAGCCCATATTTGCACAACTATAAGCACATTGTCAACCTCACACTTGTTGCAAAACTCTACACACAGTGATTTGCAAAACACTAAACACACTTAACATACATTACACACAAAAATCTATCATGAAGTCACTTCCTTGCAATACCAAAGCACTGACTGTCAAATTACCGCACCGTCCAACCAATTGGTTCAACACAGTCATCAGGTGTGGAAACAATTGTTTGCTCAATTGTAGACACACCAATCAGGTGTATAAGCACTATAAAAGTTCATTGGTCTTCAAGCACAATGGAAAGAGTCAGACAAGGACAAGAACGAGGAGGAAGAGGAATCAACAGAGGAAGAGAAAGAGATGGAGGCCATGCTGGAGTTAGAGGAAGAGGAAGACAAGGTGCTCAAAGAGGACCGAATCTGACGAATGAGATCCGCGCAACACTGGTTGACCACGTTGTCAACCACGGCCTGACGCTGAGGGAGGCTGGACTGCGAGTACAGCCAAATCTAAGCCGATACACAGTGGCAAGTGTGATAAGAACATTGACTGGAAAATAGGTATTGTAAAAATATCATCATATCAAAAACATCTGCACAGTTTCAGTAACTGCTTACAGTACTGTATTCTATGCACTATCAGCATTTCTGTTACCTTTTCCTGTGAAATTACTGTACTATTGTATACTGTTTTTTTTCTACATAGGATTGAGGGTCAGGAATGACAAGGGGGAAGGCCTCCTAGCACAGCACAGAACAGCACGAGTGGGAGATAGTGTAAAGGCGATAATTCAGACACACACAGGAAGTTTTACCCTTGTCATACACAAGTAACAGACTTACACCAAAAAGTCTTATAAAAATACAAAATTTATACAACAAATAAATAAAAAAACTAAACACTTGTATGCATAATCAAGAGCAAAAAAAAAAAAACATTAGATGTAACTGCTACAATTCAAGGGCTCGGAATAATGTCAATCTGGCGCCCTGGTTAGACAGCGAATGAGAAGGGCTAACACACAAACCACGCCAATAAAGTCATATGTAACAGCACACAGTCACACGTGAGATTTACACAGCAAGGGCAAATAGCAAGTTTAAATACCGGTGTAACACTTCAAAATAACCCCACACATTAAGGAATAATGGTAAAACTAAATTGGTTTGATCAGTACAAAAGCCCTAAAACCAATTCACATATAACCAATTAAAAATAAAACCCAGACGAGCAGCCAGTATACTCCTAGACCGAGAGAAGGTTACATAAGCAAAACATCACAATTATATTATGCATGGAGCGGAGTTTCATCGACACAGTTCACAGTCTAGTCACTCACGACCCCGCCCACTTGGCGCTTGTAGTGTAAAGGGAAGAGGCGCTAGAGGTGAGGTGATGGCAGCGACCCACACACGAAAATCCCAGCTCCAACGACTCCCAGGATTCGGTGACCAACGGGAGAAACCGGAACTGTAGGGCCGAGCTGAGAGACAATGGGAGGGCAATCAGTCCCAAATAAACACGTCAGTGCCCACTCTTTCGTAAACGATCAGAATTACCACTTCCCTTAATATGAGTAAATAGCGCGCGTTGATTGTTCTCGTGGGCCTCTCGCTTTCAGGAGTCAATCGCGTTTCGTTGTCACTGCGTGGAGTCGAATATCCAACACATCGGCACAAAGGCAGTCGAGCTTGTCTCGTTACGGTCTCTCTCACGGTCCAGGAACGCCCCCAAAGAACTGCATGCTGGTTCTTATATTCAGTGGATCTACTAATCGCGTTGTACCACTGGCTCATCAGTAACATTGAACACACCTGCAACCACAGACTTGCAAATACACATGTACACCTGGTAGACATTAACCCACCCTCACAAGGTGTCAGACAGTCAGTGTTATCCTCCCGTTACAATTGTAAACATGGTTTTGGCCAACAATGCTATAACACTCAATCAGCTCCAAGCTAACATTGTCAATAACCACGTCAGATTCAACAATATCCATCAGGTCTCAACATCAACACTGGCACGCATCCTAAAAAAAAAAAATATTCAAATGAAGCAAATTTATCGAATGCCTTTCGAGCGCAATTCCGAAAGGGTGAAATGACTGCGGCATGATTATGCAGAGGTATGTATGTACTCACTTTAGCAGTGTGATCTTGTATACTGTCTCATATCTTTTACTGTACTGTAATATGTATACTAGATCTACACTGAACTACACAATTTTGCCTGACACTGTTCTTCAGAGAGTTTTACGAATGGATGGAGAAGAGATTCAGCATGAGTTCATTTACGTAGATGAGGCTGGGTTCCACCTGGCAAGAACACGAAGGAGGGGAAGAAACATCATTGGCCACAGGGCTATAGTCAACGTCCCAGGGCAACGTGGGGGTAATATAACACTCTGTGCAGCCATTACACAGAATGGGGTCCTCCACCGCCATGCCCATATGGGCCCTTACAACACAGCACTCATACTTCCATTCTTGGACCAATTGCACAACATAACCGCAGCAAATCAAATCGATATGCAATACATTGTTGTCTGGGACAATGTGTCTTTCCACCGCTCTGATGGAGGTAGCAGCAATACAAGGATGGATTCGCCATTTAAGACGTTTCTTTCCAAGGTGTCTTGCTAATTACAATGCTAATGCCTGCGATGTTGATGAAATTCTCTGGCCAGATCCAGCTAGGCGAAGAGACAATGTCTAGTGTTTTTTTTTTACAGTAAACTTGCAGTACAATATGTAAAGTGACATTTTGTTATGAATCTCCATGTCAACATTTTGGGCTTGTTGAGAAGTAAATGAGTTTCTTCAGTCTGCAACATTGGTCTTGTGTTTTGTTTGGTGAATTTACATTATATTTGTACTCTGTTGATGGTAGCCTACTCTAATCATAGGGAAGTAGAAGTGCTAAAATTGTTTTAAGTTTATCACAGCAGAGTGTAACTCGTGCAAACAGAGCATAGTAATGTGAAACGTGTGTGTTTCATATGGTAAAAAAAGTGTGGTTTTTACAGTAAACAGAAGTGTATACTTTTTACAAGAGTGTTTAATTATGCAAAGGATCTGTAGTGTTTTGCTAATTGGGTGTGTGGTTGTGCTAATTGTGTGTAGTGTTTTGAAAACACGGGCCCTGTTTTGAAAATCGTGCTTAAGCAATCCAAAAAAACTGTATTTTTATGCTGAAAATACAGAAATTCTATACTGTATTACTTGCAGTACTTACAGTTTGCAATATATTTGCTGTAGTTGTGAGTTATTTACTTTTATGGCAAAATTATTTTCTATATGCAATTAAAAAAATTATCTGTAACTACATGCCCTGGATGCTGTGTTGTCAATTTTTTGATATAGTGTCTAATGAATGCTGATGAGTGTTTATATATTGACTGGCTGTGTTTATGTTTTGAAAGCATTGTTTGATTTTGAGCACAGATCAAATGGTTTTGAAGCAAGTGTTTGATTTTGCCAGAAGAGTCCGGGGTTTTGTGAATATAGTTTAAAGACTGGGCTTTGTGTTTAAGAATATTTTTGAGAATATGGGTGAAGGTTTCAAGAAATGTGTTTTAGCAGTTGTGAAATACTGTATTACGTGATATTAAGGTACTTTATCTGCGAGAACGTGAAGCCAACTAGGTTAAAAGTCATGATGAAATACGTCAAAAATGTCCATTACAAACCATTGTAACGCCAATGAAACTGGTAAATATATATATATATATATATATATATATACACAGACACACACACACATATATATATATATATATATATATATACACACACACACACACACACACACACATTATATATATATATATATTATTTTTATTTTTTTTAAATAAAGGATGGAGGTTATTGAATCCACATTCGCAATAAAGAAAAACAAAATCTACAGGTAGCAAATATTAGTACATCATGTTATCTTTATTGAGAGGCCACAGCTCTTGCATATTACAACTGTTGGCTTTGATAAGGCAAACGCAAGAATGAATCCACCAGCTAATTGACACAGAAAAACAAAACAAAAAAGCTTTTGGAGAAGGTGGATCCCACAGGCATGCAGCAATGGCTCAGAATGCAATGTACAGCATCGTATATACAAAAACAATAGTGAGACCCCAAAAATGGCACATAGCAGTTTCAACAGTTCTACCATCATAAAGAGAATGACTTTAATTGGACATACAAACTTAAAAAAGAGAGATAGAGAGAGATCCTCTGTAAAAGTGAAACTGAACCAAAAATATAGCCGTTTTTCGTTGTCATTTCTGACATCTAATTAAAAGACGTCTCCAATGAGATATCAAAATGGAGGTATGGCGATATTGCATTTCTAGAATACCAATTCATTTTCATTTTAAGATGCCTGTGAGACAATGCCTTGTTGGATATTTGTGACATAGGGCCACAGAGCCGCGACACAAATAAGGAAAAAAGTACAATGGATATGTGGATATGTGCAGACACCGAAGACATTTACAGTTAACAGTTTTGAACTTAAATACAGAGGTTCATTTTTAGTTTTGAAGCAGTTGGCATCCACTTTAAAAACAGACAAGACAAAGAAAAGGCTCCATACACTCATCTTCACAACAATGTACCATTAATGTATGTAAGAGTACGTCAAAGAAGCGCCATATATGTAATTGCATTGGACAGGGACACACCTAATAATCTCACTCGACATTATCAAACAAATGGTACTCCATATTGCTTAGGAACACATAGAAACAAATTCCTCAAATAAATGAGTTGAAAAATTGGTGCTAGTTTGTTGTTCTTTATTATGTTATGACACAGCTAAAATTGCCAATCATGGTCTTTGCAACGTTCTTTTTACTCTTTAGTACAATTCTTTGATTTTTAATAGTTTTTTAGCTTCGTTTGTGGGCAATTCGAGCTGATGGGGGGAGATCCTAGAGTGGCTAACAGGGTAATCAGAGTTGATACATGCATCTTACGTTATCAGGCTAAGTTTAAAGTGTTGGGGTAGGGTTGGATAGACGGGTCGGGTTCAGGGTGGCACCGGATGGCTCGATGCTCTAATCGTCCTCCTCGTCTTCCTCATCACTGTCTTTCATCGAGATGCCCTGCATGCCCCCCTCTCTGACAGAGGCAGTGGCTTCCTCCAGGGTCAGTCGGTTCCGTACCGTATCGTACGCCTTGCTGTTCAGTGTAGAGTCAAGAACGCCTTGCAGCCTAAAATCTCTGTATTTCTTCTACAAGAATGGGAGATATAAGCAGGCATTATACACACTATCAGGGTTCTTTGCCCCTGAATGTTTAAGCTAAATGCCTGTATGTCAAACAAGACCAGAAAGAATAGTGATACTAGGGATACAAGCTATTACAATTCTGGACAGTACTGATAAATAGCTGATATTAAAATTCTATACTATTTTGTCCAAATTACCTACAGTGGCATCTAAAAGTTTGGAAGAATTAAGATTTTTAATGTCTCTTATGCTCAACAAGGCTTTATTTATTTGATTATGTAACAGTAATATTGTGAATTTTCAAATAAACTGTATTCTATTTGAATAGGTTTTAAAATGTAATTCTTGTGATGGCAAAGCTGAATTTTCAGCAGCCATTAGTCCAGTCTTTAGTGCTACATAATCCTTCAAAAATTGTTCTAATATGTTTATTTAGTGCTCAAATTATTCATAATGGTTCTTATAATTATTAATGTTGAGATCAGATTTTGCTGCTTAATATTTTTATGTGGAAAATGTGAACCATTGGTTTTAAGGTTCTGAATAGAAAGTTCATTGAACAGCATTTATTTGAAATATATATATTTTTGTAACGTTATAAATCTCTTTCTTTTCTTATTATTATTAATTTCTCTTTCTTTTTTAATAATAAACCACATTTTTAAATGTTAGCATAACACGCTTTCCATAAAAATATTAAGCAGAAATGTTTCTTGAGCACCAAATCAGCTTATTAATGGCTGCTTTGCCATCACTAAAATAAATTACATTTCAAAATATGTTTAAATAGAAAAGTTATTTTACATTTTACTGTATGCTGTAATGCAGCATAACAGACTTCTTTCAAAAACATAAAAACGTAATTATTCTAAACCTTTGGCAAACAGTGTAATTTCATTTTTAAATATTGCAAGTGAATTTAGGAAGCATAACATTATAATGCACAGTATGAATGTATAAATGTATTTTTATGTTGAGATTTGTAGTGTTATTAAATTATTACAAACTTAAAGGGAGTGTTATATGACAAATATATATGAAATATATTCTACATGTAAGAATAAGGGCAATGAGGATGCATAATTTAATATATATATATAACAGCAAATACCCAACAGACCAATACTGATAAATTAAAGAAACTCAATATGGTACCAATTTTGTGCATCCCTAAGCAAAGTCTTAATCATAGAACGGAATCTAGAACAAGACAGTGTGGTTTTACCTAGACTACAATCATACCACAACAGCTTCAGAGCATAAGCACTTCCATGTAACTTAGAAAGAATTACCTTTACAATCCTGATGAGGATTTTGAGTTGATAGACATGAAGCTGTTGGTCCATGCGCTCAGTCAGCCAGGTCGCCAGCAGATTCATAGTGGCTGTATACCATTGCTGCAAAGCACAAAAACACAGCATTCTCCAGCAAAACACAGACAGACAAACAAACTCATGCAAGAGACCAGCATGTGTAGACATACAACATAAAGACATACAGTAACAGCCAAACGCGAGTAAACCCACAACACACATATTCACACACACATACAATGATACCAACATTTTTACAATCACACCCTCACTTAAAATCAAGATTATTAAGACAAAAAATTAATTCAAGAGCCAGAAGTATGACCATCTGAAAAAAAAACAAATCATGCATTAGGAAATTGCATAAATAATAAAACAAACACTTACTATGCCCTACATTTACAGCTCAATACAAATCAGGTTACCTGAAATAAGCTTGAACAAAGCCATATTCTAATCAAGTCTTCAGTATTTGAACAACTGAACATATAAAATTTGATGCTTTCCCCCACCCCTTCACCATTAATCATGCTGAATATTATAAAACAGCACCTGTGTATGAATGACTGTGAACTTGAAGGTTTAAAAAGCAGCACTGAACCCAAAATCATACTCTAAAGAACCCAAGATGCAAACAAAATTAGTGCAGTCACAATCAGGATTCTCTGAAACTCATAAAACATAAGAATAAGGCAGGCAAAAGAGTGTTGTACTGTTATCTTAAACCATATCTTCATTAGGAAAAGCTCATATTCATGGATATTCAGAATGCTTGTAGTTCAAAGAGAACAGCACATGTGTGGTTCAATGAATGATGTAAACTATCATCTAGAAGAGGAAGTGCTGTATCCTATGTGCACAAATCAATCTGAAGAGTTTTGAAGTGGGATATTATCAGTTCCCAAGAGGTACAAATAGCCTTTACCATTTAGCCAATCCTTTTATATGTATATATAATTATATTACACATATGATTTCTTATTACTTGATATGTGACTGTGAATTAAATCAGATTTCTCGCTGTATTAGGGTCATCTGATGGTTTGATCAGCGATTTCTCTTTACATCTGTCCACTTCAAAGAGGTGACCGGTCGGAGCGTGCAGTGCATGCAGAGAGTGCAGGTGAGTGTACAGGGCAGAGAGCTGTGTGTGTGCATAAGGTGGGATTTTTAGGTCATGCTAGAAGATGTACACAGGAAGATTATTTGATTAGAACTCATGCCACTCGACAGAATGTGATCAAACAGCAGGACATTTAGAGATAAGTTCCACTTTGTCCTAGTAGGAACGCAGAATGAATCGGGATGCTGTCTTTGGGTTAGGATAATGTGAGTACAAAGTGTTAAGAGAGGGAGAATGTTATGAAAATTACATAACAGACGTACAGAAATGCAGTTGCATGCGATCAAAATCTGTAACACAAGTTGCATAATACAGCAAAATCACCACCATTCCCCGTTCAGACAATAGATGATGCTGGAAGAGAGATATTCAGCTTGGAAAATGGAGAGCTTCAGATTCCATTAATGTTCTAGTCACAAGATAGGGGATTTATTAATTTATTTGTCTGACTTTTATGCATGTATGCAAGTAATAACTTTCCTCAACAAGATGCAATACTTTCGGTTAGTGGCTTGTTCACATGTCTAATCTTGAATGTAATTTTAATAGTTGAATTAGCAAGTAAAAGTGACTAATACAGTTAATTGTTTTTGACGTACAGCCCTCAGCTGAATATGCCTTTTGACACCTGACCTCATAAGACCACACTGAACCTTACAAATTTCCACAATTTCAGTCTGTTTGACGCAACTGTCAAAAATTCAAGCAAAATTTCAGTTAAACAGAAACATGCATTTTTCTAGCTGCTATTCATTAATTTGCCAATCAACAGTCATTATATGACAGCTGCCCCCCCTCAATTTTACCATTTTAATAACTGCTTTTGATTTCATGCCTCTGAGCCTATCACTGATGGTGATTAGTTTGGACAGAATTCTCGAGAAGACTTTTTAATAGGGACAGACTGAAACTTGAAACTATAAAGCAAAAACAGGAGGAATCGTGCCTGATTCATTGTGGGTCTTTGAGGTTGGACGTTTAATGCACTTAGCATAGGGAAAAAAACCTAATGCACATAACAAGCACTGAATTTTAAATAAAATAATAAATTTAGATCCATGCATAAGATGTGTGTTTCACAAATGTTCCAAACACAAGCAAGTTAAGCTGCAAAAAAGTTATGGAATAGACTCCCTAACAGTCAAACAGACACTCACACACACACACACACACTTTTTTCCACAATATTCTGATACATACAACTCAAAGTATGGTATGACACACACACACACACACACACTCATATTTATACAGGAAACAAAATACAGAAAATTAAGTAATAATAAAAACGCTGACAAACCCTCACGCACACACACACACACACACACACACACACACACACACACACACACACACACACACACACACACACACACACACACACACACACACACACACACACACACACACATTTGTATCTAAAACAACCACTGGTCCACACATCTGTAACATTTCTTATTAAAATATATAAACATACATGTATGCCATTGTGTAACGAAGACACATGTTCACACAATCACAAAGGATTATTTTTCTAAATAGGACAATGCTCTCTTATACTCTGTGTCAGATGGTATTTAAAAATTAGGGCTGTCAATCTCTTACAAATGTTTTATTAAATTACATGCATATAAATATTAATATTATATCAATATACAAAGTGAAATAAAGTGTAATTTTATGAAAAGCGATGAGGTATTGATTTCTTAAGTTGCAAAATATATAAAAGTGATCCTATAAGCTTAAATTACTTTGATGGTTTGAAAATGTTCTTTTTTTAATAAGGTATTTAGTAAAATTGATTTGCTGTCAAGGATTTGGTAGTATACGTCACACTTTTCAGGTCAAAATTAAATAATCGACACATTTGAGAGCACTGTCTTATAAATAATCCACTTGGTGACACTTTGCCTCTTAAACAAGAAACCGCTGTGAGCATAAAGTCCAACGCACGTTAGCTAACACAACATCAGAGCACAAAGGTCCAATGCATCGTGGCTAATGAAACACCAGAGCACAGAGAGCTGGAACGGGAAGTCACAACAATGAGACATTAGGGAGTTGACTGAAAGCTTCAGGTCATGATTGGCCTTATGTGTCTGGATGTAAGGTCTCCAGGTTCGGCACTCAAAATGTGACTTATCCCTCATATGCCCCATTGTTTTGCCACATTTTGGATGGGCCCTCTTATGCTAGGCACGGAGGTTACGGCATCTTACTTACATCAAATAATCTCTCTATATACACCTCCTCATTGACCTTATCTCTCAGAATATCCTGAGAGTGACGGACAAAGGTCACATAGCCATCCGCAACGTCCATCCCTGGTTTCTGTTGAAGAGGGAAACCAGAAACAGAAAATGTTAGTTTTGTATGGATTTGAATGAAGAAGAAATATTAAGTAAAGTATTTTAACATTTTTATACTCACTGGGACATCCACATATTTTGATGCTGCTTTCACCTGAAATGAATAAAAAGTTTGTATCAAGCACTTCTGAGTAAAATCACTCTCCTTTTAAATAAGTTTAACACCTTAAGTAATTTTCAATGTACAGTAAAGCTACGCACCACAAAAATGACCAGATTAAGTGCAAATTACATTTAAAAAAAAATGTGCAACTTTAAAAATCCAGCATGGTTCATATTAGAATTGGAAAAAAGGAGATAATTCTTACTGTGAAGGAGAGGAAGGAGGAGAAGAGAGTTCCCTCATCATACCTGGAGATCTTGGCAAGTACGCTCTCCAGAATGACCACAAACTGTTCAGGTGGCACAAAACCAATAACTCAATGACAAATAATTCAACAAGAGTTATACCGATACAGTACTCCCTTGACGCCAACCATTTTCTCAAAACCTACCTTTGCCACCAAAAAGGAAATCATGTCTTTTACACTTTCTTCAATAAGTTCATCAATTTGAGAGTGGTACTGCTTCTAAAAAGTAATGACAGATTTGAATACTTAGACAAACTTATACAGTGGATTTATAAAGCCAAAGATAAATTCATACAGAAATAGAAAGTATGGTCAAATCCATATTGAACATAAAGTTGCCGGTGCCTGTACAACCAAATTCACACTTGTATGCCATTAAAATACATTGATTTACCAATTAAAACATGCATCCTTGAAAAATGGAAGAAAATAATGTCTTTGACCCTACATGAAATTGTAATTAATTGAGGCGTTATTATTTTTCTCATAATTTTCTAGACATCTTGTATTCTAGACATCTATTTCTGTGAAAGTATTCTCACAAAGATTTGCATAATGTTATTAAATCCCAGAAAATGTATTAGGTTTCTTTGACTTTCTTTGACAGTATAGATCAAGCTTTTGTATGTCACAACAGTCAGAAGTTTTGCCAATTACCTCCTGGCCCAATTCCATGGCACAAAGTTTAGCAGACTGGTCCTTGGCATCCACCATCACATTGAACATGGTACATAAGGACAGTGGGATGCGGAAATCTGTGGAACGGCTGCTTTTGGTCAGCTTAGATTCAAATGCTGCCCTGGTGCTGTTGACCAGCAAAGGGTGTGAAGTAAATTAGTCATCTTGCATGAAATTTCATTCATATTTCAAAGACATAATTTTAAAATCTTCATGTATAGCTTCAATAGTTTTGTTAATAGAGATACTATTTTACCGTTTAACGCTTGTCTCAATCATGTCACTTGACATAAGCTTCATACGGTTATCCAAATGTTTGGCAAACTCTTCTTCTGGCCAATGTAGGTCCCTGATGAAGGTCTGTAGGGCATCCAACTTCCAGAACAGATCTTCTGATGTTCCAGAGCCATTGCTGCCAGGTATAGTAATTTATTAGAGGTCAAAAGTCTCAAATATTAAGGAATTAAGAAAGATGCAGAGTATCTAAGACTTTATAAGATTGCTTTATTTTAACCATACACCAACTGGCGCTCCCAAAATTTGACCCTCAGAATTGGCATGTTTAATTTAAAGCGAATGTAACCGCACAATCAGTCCATGGCAAAATAAAACACAGGTGTGTTTACAAAACACATCAATAACCTTGCATTGTTGCTTGGTTATTATACCTTATAGGACTGACCTGAATTCATGCATACTTTGCTCTGTCAATTTGGAAGGGGTCTGGGAATGTCATGGTGAGAGAAGGCTTGCACAGATAGAGTTACAAACTAACAGATGCTAAATAAGATGGTGCTTTAATATGAAGCTAATGCTCTTAATGACATCTGTTACCTAGTAGGAGAATCAATGCTTTCTTAGTGTTAGTGTTTATTGTTAAAGACAACTCTATATGGAATGTAATTCTTAAAGGGATAGTTCAGCATATATGTAATTTCTTTATCATTTACTCACCCCTATATCACTCCAAACCTGACTTCCTTCTTTCTTCCTTGGAACACACACACTGCACAAAGATATTTTGGAGAATGCCTTTGTCCATAAAATTAAAGTAAATGGGGTCCAAAACCTTAACTTTTATTGTATGGACAAAAAATGTTTGGATATGTTTTTCAAAAAAACACAGAAGATTTGGAATTACATGATGTGAGTAAATGATTTTAAAACTTTGGGTGAACTGTATGTTTAAAACAAATATTGAAGTCGGTAAAGGGTAAGGTCTATTGACAAAAATGGAGGAAAGATCAAGCTCTCTCTCATCACCCACACCCTCTGAGACTAGGAGCTCCCAAAATCAAAACACATCATGCAGTCAACTCTGAGGACGCTGCCATCCTGAGTAGAAAAAGGTGTAATAAGGGCCAGGGTTAAAGAGTTAAAACATAAGAGTGAATTATGTTTTATGGGGACTGCCACAATCTTGGAATTCGTTAGGTTCAAGACCAAGTAGAACTGTTTGAAATTCCTCATTGAAATGGGTTTGATTCGGTGACCTTATACTGCAAATGTGATGTTGTTCTACTCTATTTGTTGAAAAAGAAGCCAACTCTGATGTTTGAACTCTTTAGGTGTTAGTTTCTACTGCCTTGGATGCCAGCTACACTGAAGTAATATCTACTTCAGAGCATCAGCTACCAACGCAATGACAGAGCTATGACCAGGCAGGGAGTTGCACCAACCCACACCCACTGGTAACTTCCACACAAAACAAACCCAGTGTCTCTTCATGTTTATACCACCTTTTCTGTCTCAGCTATCCTTCAGAATCATTTTTCTTACCATTGACATTCTGATGCTTATACCAGCTCAAACCCTAAAGTCCTAGCATAATTCATGCAGGCACTTATAGAAAGCACTAACAAAAGGAATTTTAAATATTAGCTAAATATTGACTACAACAGAATTGCTTAGAATAGAAACACTGAAATGAACTTTTTGAAATGACTAAATACTGAGAAAAACAGAAATGAGGAGATAACTTTCAATTAAAAGAAAACTTGTTTTTATTTTTTTTTAAAGTTGCTATCATTATTGTTTTATTTATGGTTTTAGTCCAAAAATAGTTGCAAAGTGTGTTAACTTTCAGGCCATCTACTTGTTAGTTTGAATGATAGAATTTTATGTGAATACAAAGCATTGGCTTGGCTGTAGGTTTGGGTTGCAATCCAGATCTCACCACCTCAGTCTAAACTCAATGGCATGCACAATGAGGAAAATTAAAAGCTTTTCAGTTCTCATTTCAAATAACAGATCACATGAGCCTGTCTGTCAAGTCTGTCTGACTTGACATGAGAATGATTCTAGAGGTGAGTCATCTTGCCCTGTAGGTATTCTATAGAAAGAACACAGAAAGTCTGATATAGCCATCGTTTAAATGTCTTTTAACTACTGACAAGTTTAGCAAACATCTTGCAATTCAGTGATACTTAATGGGAAGTTAACTAGCCCCAAACATTTTCATGCCAAGAAGACTTTTGAATACAACAGATCTCAGGTAAATGCATTGAATACACACTCAGAGTCATATATAGCAGCCATCCAGGACGGAGTGGAAAAGCTAGGCATTTGTGGAAGGTTAACAGATAGTCCTGCTACTGGCACGGGAAGATTTGGTACTTTGGGAATTTGGAGGTTCACATTTGGTAGATTCACATTGGGCAGATTACTTGTTAAACTCCTGCAGAAACAGACAAAAAAAAAGAAACAAAAGTCCATAACAGTGGCAGTGTGGAATGCTGCAAATAAGCAATGTAAGACAGTACAAAAAAGAGAAACTGAGAAATGCAAAAGACCATCTTCACACATAAAGAGCAAATGTAGGGAAGGAATCTAGAGCACATTTAAACAGAAGACCTGAGTAGAAAGAAACTTGTGGTCAATAATATCGACAACAGCACACTTATATAAAAAGAACGTAAAAGCAGAATTTTTCCACAGGAAGAACAAACATCAGCTTGAAAGATCTGAGGACAGTGGTGGGGATTTAGACTTACAAACAGACAACAAACAAATGAGGAAAACTATACTGACATATGATTCTCAAGGGGCATACACTTAATTGTCAGAAAAGTATTCTGTTAGGCTGGGAATATTTGGGTAGGAGGTATCTTTTCTAAAGATAGCAGGTTATCTAAAGATTGTTATCTGTTCGCTGGGAACTGGTATGAAATCATTAAAATAAACACGCAAACCAAAATCAAGCATGACAGAACAATTGATTAGGACATAAAAAGCATTCTGTTTAAAGCGCACAATATGAGGGTTAGTTCACAAAGAAAAGATGGAAACCTGCAAGACACTGACTGAAGTCTATCCTGATAGATTGTGGACTTGTTGAACGTCCTCTGATGTTTGGCAGCTTTCTCATATAAGGCATGGTTAAAGAGGTTACTCGAAGGAATGACATTTTTTGCAATGGCGTGAACAAACTTTCAGACTTTACCTGAGAAATCTAACTGAATGCTAAACAGTTTCATTTGATTAGCTGTATAGTTTTGCAGAGGATATGCCTGTCCCTGCAATCCCAAATATATATACACAAGTTGTTTTTTAGATATTTGTTTTGTGATGTTTTTATTCTGAAATGCCCTGGCTCCCGGTCACTGCACACATTGTTGAGCAAGTGGTGGTCTTACTTTACAGGCTCCCATGACTCCCGCTCAAATCCCCTGTGAATGGACTGAGCGATGGAGGATTCCATAAGATCCACATATCGCACCACAAGAGGGGCGTACAGGTCCTGCAGATGTTTGTGGAACTTTCCATTACACAGGTTATCTGTAAAACCAGAAAAAAAGTAGGTTATGACAATTATGAAAGTAACATGCCCAACTTCCCAATTATAATCATTTAATTAGAATGATAACACATTTTAGTAATTTTGGGGAATGACAATACTATCAGAACTGTTAACCAAATGTTGCAAGAAAAACTTACAGTCGGTACGGAGGAAATCGTTTAGAAGCTGAAAGAGTGGGAAACTGTCCCAGCTCTCGGGAGACTGGATCTCAAGAGCTGCATCCATTTCAACTCCATAGAGTGACAGGAAGTTCTCGGCATGCTCCACCATCAGGTCTGACCACCATGCAAAGGCCTTGATAGTCCAGTAAAGGAAGAAAGAATGCAAAAAGAAGCAGAGAGTTAGAAAATCACAAATGTATTGGATAATCTCAGGTAAGAAAAAGATTGTAAACTGGTTAAGTGTCTGCCATATGGTATTTCACATATTCAGTTTATAATTCTACTTCTAAAGTAATGGCTCTTCATTTGATCAGTAAGAGTTAAAATGAAGAGAAGTAAGAGTTTTTGTTCTAATTGGTTCATATTTTGCTTCAGCGTTAGAGGTCATTATGTTAATTAACTAAATAGATAAGGCTTTCAAGTAAACAGTTTACAAGCGTTATGGTGATCAGTTTACCATTATTGAATTTAAAACTTACATTAGACCATTTATAAATTTGCAACACAGAACATTATACTATATATATATATATATATATATATCTTTCAAAACAAAGTCTAAATATTGTAAAAAAAAAAAAAAAAAAAAAAAAAAAGAAACCTTTCACCATAAGAAGTAATTGATGAATCTTCTATCAATTATTGCATATCTTAAGAATTCAGAGGCCCTCAGAAGAAACATGTAAGTCCAAATAAGACGAAAAATTAACGAAAACTACTTTAATAAGATGGCCTGACATTCAAGTATAAAAAAATGACAATACACCTTAAATCTTGTGTTGCAAATGTGTGCATATTTGTGACCTGAGGTCATTTTTCCTATATCAGGTTAACTCCCAGTGGAGTCAAGATGCCAGAGGAGGTGCAGTTCTCATGCAAGTGAGGTAGAAATCCCTGCATGCTTTTGCCCTCCAAATGGAAGATGTAGTTCAACCGTTCACATCACTGCATCCCTACCCTTGGGATGGGGATGTGTCTTGCAATCATGCAACATTGCCATCCCTGATACACCAAAGTCTGCAAGTAAGCAGTCGACTTCTTTACTTGGCAATGCATATGGTTTGCCTGAATATTCTTTAATCTCTCAAAGTGACCATATATTTTGGGCCTGTAGTGGGGGATTGAGCTGGAGTTTCTTCAATCATTTAGGCTTGCTTGCAGTCTTGGCATAAAACACTTTTCTTCTAATAAAACAACCGACCAGTGATAAACCCATTCAGGGAATTTATCAGCCTTTTTAAGAGGCATAATCCTTCCCTTTGGTTGCATGCTCTGTCTTTTTTTACCCCTCTAAACCCATAGCTTCAAAGAGCCCGAAAACATTTCTCCCAAATCCGTTCTGCTATAGGGATATCAAGCTCTAAGACTAGACTTACCATAGAACTTACCTGCAGGCTTCATAATACTTGAAAAGCTACATTGGTCATAACGTTGGGACCAACAAATATAGAATTTGCTAGTGTAACAGTGCAATGCAAATAGCTGAGCTTAACCAGACAGACAAGTAAAAAGTGGGGTAGAAAGCGATAAGAGGCGCCAAATCCAAGCAACCCATGAATCTTTCCCCAAGGCCCTTCTTGCTAATCTATGAGCACTGGGTAGGTGTTAACATTAACACCCATCTTGACTAAATACAAAAATCATACTTTAAATTAAAATTAGCAAGAGCGGCCCTGGGAAGAGGGCAATGTTATGACATTGGTTTGGTCATTTTGAGGAATTGTGAAGTCCATGTGCACTAGCAGAAGGCAACACATCTAATTGGGAGAAGTTAGGGTGACACAACTGGGTGGCGGGTGTGTAAATGTAAACATTCCCCTGGAAGCAAAGGAATCATTGAGCATTGACCTTGCCAGTCAGGGACAGAAGCCTTACAAGTTTGAAGGGAGACTTGACAGGCACAATGCTGAGAGATTAAGACGAACCCATGTCAGATGCGGCAAAACATTCCTTCATGTTGTGAGTAACAGGACATTACAGGGGAAGGGAACCCTTCATAGCTCATGCACAAGCCAGTAAGGGGCTTTTTCACTGCATTCATTTTGACCACATACCTCTTTTCCCTGCAACATCACCATGGAGTGAATGGTGAGGAAAAACATGAACATGTAAAGCGTGATGTATGTGCAAAGTGTTAATGTGTGCACAAAATGTTGATTATAAACAATTTTTCTCAAAAAGTTTTGATAAAAAGTAACAATTGCAAGATTTAATTCAAATATTAGAAGATATAAAGATGCAATTACTGTATGTTTGGTTGAAATGGCTTTCTATATTATAATGTATGATGCCACCAGTTGGGCAGTGAAGCATTGTAGTTTTAAAAAGTAACAGATCTACAGATGGTTCTACCATAATGTCTTGGCACTTAAACTAAAATATATTATGCTCATTTGTGAATCAGTGTGTGAGGAAGGCGATATTTAAGAATTTCCCAGAAACCCAAGAGACCAACTCTTTATCTCAATTTCATCATGCTCTTTAAGCACCGTCTTGCCCCATTCCACCCAGACATAACAGAAAAGCCCTTAACTGCGTGAATCGACATGCTTGAGGGAAAAGTTACACTATGTGATGACAGCTTAGGAAAAAAAGAAACATGATACTGTACCGACTGGTCTCCTGTACTTGTGACCGCAGCCTGTTAAGCATATTCAGAAAGATACAGTAAATCTGTAAATTTTAGGAAGACCATGGATTACCTTATACTTTAAATTGCATCTCGGAATAAAGCCAATTATGCATTTGTTCTTGGAGTAGTAAATGCTGAAACATGCCAGTTATCATAATTACAGCTGAAACCCATGCTTGACTCTCTATTCATAATGCATCTTCAGTTATGTTCAGTACTAGCCATTCCAAAGTAATCTGTCTAACATTCAGAACACAGAAACAGTCTGTATATTCTGAGGCTTTCTTTAGAATATAGATCCAGGTAAAGTGGATTAGAGACCTGGATCTCACGGGAGAGTGAACTCTTGCCGTCACACTCATTTCCACCAATACAAATTGCATTGTGCAAACTGCAAAGCTGACTTTTTTTTATTAGAGAGGAGCCACTGGCCATTTAAATCAGCTCTATTTTGTATTAAATAAAAAAGAGAGTGAATGTGGGTGAAATGGAGAGAAAAAGTCCAGACTCACCTCAGCATGATGGTCCTGGTTCTGATGTAGCACTTCAATGACTAACTCTGCCAGGCGGATGACATGCTCCAGTTTTTTAGCAGGCGTAGCTAGGTTAGCTACATTCTCTGGAGCAGAATGATGGGAAGAAGAGGGATGGTTAATATTACAGTGATTGATTAATATATTTATCCTATGAATCTCTGATGTCATGAGCACTACAATGCAGTCTGAAGAAGCTAAGGTCATAAATACCTAACTGAGCATGCAGAAATGACAACACTGTTGATGACACTCATAACACTTCAAGAAAAGATGCCTAACTGATATCGGAGAAAATAATGGACTTTTTTTGTAATCTCTGAGGCAAAAAAATAAAATAAAAATAATAATAATAATAATTGTTTGGCAAGCTTGCAATTAAATTGGGGTTCAAAAGTCTGAGACCACAAGTGGTTTTGCTTTTTTCATAATTGATACAGACAGTATATATATTGTGATTACAAAGTATATTATTAGCATTATAGTTGAAGTAAATACAATATTAACACATTTTCATAGTATTTTGGTTTCTCTTTTTTCCCAGCAGCTTGAGCTGCATGAACTCCAAACCTCATAATCATGTTCTCCAGCATGATTTAATAATGTTTCAAAGAATACCTTGTGCATCAATGTACGCTAAGATGAAGAAATGCAGAATCTTTACAATTACATATTTACATCATAACTGTTCCTAAAGCCTAAAATGTCAACTACAGGATTGAATTCTAGATGTTTGATGTGAACACAGACATTTGGACCCCACTGTAAAAACCTTTAGCTAATACTGCATTTTTATGTATCTAGGTAAGTTACTAATAATTTGTAGAACTTCTCAATGCTGTCTAGAATTTAAGGTCAACACATGAGAGAAAAAGCAGACCAAATTGTCAGACATATGCAACACTTTGATGAAATGAGGACATCTGGGCGGACACACAATAGTGTTTCTGGTTTAACACATTACCAACTTTTGTCTGAACAAGATGAAATGAGAAAATAAAAAAATAAAATAAAATACCAACCGACTCAGCAATGCTGAGGTCTCCACTAAAGGAGAAAAGAAAATCTTTAATATATTGACTGAAATGCTACTTCAGTCATGAAGGACATTACTTATTTATCATTTAGTCTGACTCTTTAATCTTGGTGTCTAGTGTGTGTAACATTCACTTTTATGCCATTGGTTTATCAGTCTGTTAAATTCATGGCTTATTAACGGGGTTGTGGGGCACTGTACTGAAATTTACTACACTCTGAACCATTAATATCTGATATAAACTCATTCTAACTCTTCCTAAGGCCATGATGTCATCAACACAACATGATAAAGTAATGACAATGGATTTGATGATAATCTAAGATTATCATTATCCAAATTTCATACTTTATCTATTTCCAATGTGTCTAAAATGTTCTGGTCATGTCAAGTTTCTAAGACCAGGACTGGGAATTAATGAAGCAAAACATCTCTTAAACCTATAAAGATTTAGAGAAAACAGTTTGCAGCAAAACCAGTTGAGAACTATTTACTTAGATAATCTATGGATGCCAAGATTCCGATATTCTTCAATTATAATCTTATTCCCAGTACTTCAGTGAGAAACATTTGCATTCATTCTACCCTCACATTTTAACACATTGAAAAGACTGCCACTGAAATATTTGTGAAAGATAGTATTACTTCTTGTAAGTCTGCATAATGTAGCACCATTAGGCAGACTGTTCACTACTAAGATTTTCAGTTTCTATTTCTAAAATCATAATATAACACAAAATAAGTTTTTACCCAAATTTTGTGTATATTTTTATAGAAGAATACTATCTTCACAAAAAAAGTACAAGGGAGATCCTTGTGTCGTGGTGTGTACAGGACTTTCAGACTAAAGACATTTTCCCTGTAATTGTGTCATGTGCATGTGCCAGGATGTGTTGAAGGGGACAGGGGATGACGTCAAACATAGCTTCACCTGGATCCTTCTGATCCTTTAGAGTTTTCTCAACTTGAGAGAGAAAGAGAGAGAGAGAGAGAAAGAAAGAAAAAGAGATTTAGAGCAACATAAGAAGAGGGAGAAAGAAAAGGGAGAATTGGGGGAGGAAAAGGAATCATTCCTCAAGGTGGCACGGTTTAGCCCAAAGTTGGTGCAGCATCCCTGTTAATTTCACTCTTTGTTGCTCTCCAGAGAATAATTGTGGATTTTATATAGAATAATAATAAAAAAATAAAAACAATGGCAAACAAACACACATTTAGATATTTACCTGGAATGACAAGAACAAAATACACAGCAAAATATCAACTGAACGACATACTGAACAAAGAGACAATAGCCATTGTTCGCATGACAAATCAAACACAGTTGTAGTAATCACGAACAAGACAAACTTGTGATGTTGGAACACATAAGTCATAGCTCGTACACGGGTGCTAACTCCTGCTCTCCTGGAAGCTCAGTCACCTGTTGATGAGTCTGGAACCCCCCAGTGAAACCACCTACCACACCACAGTAACGATATACACTCAGACAAAGTAAAATAGCGAGCAAAGTAAAAATGCATTCAAGTCACAAACATGAGCTTCAACCAAAAACGAACAAGAGGAAGATGAACAGATGCATCAGTCATGTCGTATTACAAACAGATGGAAATCTCTGCCAAAGGAATTGGAATCGGAATGTTATTGATCGTTCTCTACTCAGTGTCTGTCATCTGTGTGAAAATGGCAAAACAGTAAATTTCCCAAAAGGATGTGACATGGAAGACTGAGTTGATGAATGAGAGGTAAAGAATGAGGGGTGCGGAGTTGTTACTCACGGATGGTTAAATCCATCACTTGTGTAGCCAAGGAGTAGACAGGATGATCATACATTTCCCTCTTTTTTCCTAAAGAAAAAGAGGATTCCGGCATGCAAGAGTTTGGGGTCAGAGGAAAGGGGGTCAAGGGTTGAATATGGTGAAGGGATGTCTTGTGTTAAGGGAGGTTCTCATCAAGAAATCAGTTGTCGGAAAAGTTTGGATAATACAACATAATGTGGTGGTTAAACCCCTTAAACCACAATCACCCTTAAATTCTCACTTAGAGACAGTAAAAATGAGGAACAAAGTGGAAGTGGATAACTTTTAAATATGCACTACTGTTCAAACGTTTGGGCCCAGTAATTATTATTATTTTTTTAATTAATGCTTTTATTTAGCAAGGATGCATTAAATTGATCAATGTTTTTTTTTTTTTTATAAATAAAATGTTCTTTCAAACCTCTACAAAAATATTGTTTGTTTTCAACAATAATATCAAAATCAGCTTATTAAAATGGTTTATTGAGGATCATGTGACACAGAAGTAATGCTGAAAGTTCAGCTTTACCATTACAGAATAAATTAACTTTTTTTTAGTACTGAATAAATAAATGTAAAAATATAAGAGTTATTTTAAATTGTAATAACATTTCACAATATTACTGTTTTTACTACATTTTAATCAAATAAATGCAAAAAAAGTTAAATCATACTGACCCCAGAGTTCTGAACAGTAGTGTATTGTTCACCCAAAAATGAAAATGTTGTTATTTGAAACACATACGATATTTTTCTTTTTTCATTGGATTTTACTGATATTAAATCGACTGATTTGTATGCTACTTTTTCAGTGTTTTTGTACTTTTCAAACCTTTTCAGAACGACCAGACAATTTGGTGTATGGAAAAGTGCTGCTTAGATAGTCAGGAAAATATATTTTTTGTGTTCCACTAAAGAAAAGAAAACAATATGCATTTCAAACAGCAAATCTGAGTAATTTATGGCAGAATCATATTTGGGTGAGCTGTTATTTTAAGGATATTGCACCAATTTCGTGAGAGAACAAGCATCAAAAGGCCCTGATAACGTGTTCTAAAAGATTGTCAGCCATTTGTGGTTTGTCTCTCTGTTCGAAATAAGCAACAGAACCAACGATTTGATGAAGTAGAGGGTATTCATCCAGAAAGAGGATTTTAAACATCCTCAAAACCAGCCCACAATGCCTTCAACTCCTCTTCAAACAGACACCTCTCCTTACTGCCCATCTTTTGCTTCTTAGTAAGCCTTTTTCACGCTTGTTGCCCAACCTGGAATTGTTTCATGAATGCTTCCCTCTTCATCTCACTCCTCTTTCCCTCAACCTGTTTCCTATAATGGGCTCTTCCTCCCTTCTACTGCTCCTTCCCACATACTTCATTTATTTCACTGCAAGATCCGTCCCCATTTCTATGTCCCTCTCTGACTAATTTTCCTTGTTCCTTTTCCTCCTCCGTAACCATTTCTCTACCCTGGTGTCATTTATCATCCTGATCTGAGCCATAATAATAGAAAAGGGAATGTGTGGAGAGCATCTGAAAAATGTCCAATAGTCTGTTATTGCAGCAGATAGGAAATGGTAAGAAGCTCTTCTTTGTGTGGATTTGAATGCATTTTTACACACAAGTCCACAAAAGGAGAATGGACAAGAATACATTTAAACTTTTCTTGAAAAGAAAGAGAGAAACAAAAGCAGTAATTGCCTTAGAATAAACAAGTATATTATTCCAAACAAGACAGATGCTGTGCAATTCAAGAATGTAGTCTGGTGGTAAAAATAAAATAAAATAAAATAAAATAACAAAAAGCCTATGTATATATTAACTTGCAAACAACCAAAATACATCTCCAGTTTAGTTACCCAAACCTAAATTTATTTTCCTCTCACAAACTGAAAGCAGAAGAACAGATTATTTACTCAAAGCACTTTATTCAAATATAGACCACAGTTTATGCATTTAATTGATTCAAATGGATGGAAGCAGAGTAAAAAAAAAAGTCAAATAAGTACAAAAGTTCCCTTCTGGTTCAAATCATAGCATGGTTAAGTGCTTTAAAATCATAATGCTGTGAAAGAAGAGGGCAATGCAAGTCACCTTCCACTCTGGCGTAGTCAGTGATGCGCTGGTAGTTAATTTGAGCTGCTTGCTCTAAGCATTTACGAATGACAGCCTTGACTTCCTCTTGCGGGACTGGGGTCACAATGTCCTTCATAAGCACCTGTGAAACAGGACAAATCCAAATTCTAGTGGCATAAATTTTGTTGTTCTGGTATGAATGAGTCATAGTTTAAATTTTTTTTTTTTTTATGTGCAATGATTCATGGCAGAACAAGTAAACAGACAGGCGGTACTGAACAAAATACCATCAATTGCTTCTCTTTTCCTTCTATTGCTGCTACTCTGAATCTATATAAGCAATGTTGTCATTACCCTCTCCAGCAAAGACAGAGTGGCTTTCAATGCTCCCTCAGGGCGACCGAATGGAAAGCAATACCTACAACAAAATAAATTACATAGAAAATTGTAGAAAATCCTATACAATTATTTTTTTGCATGTAATGTTCAGAAAACTACTGAACAGAGTACATCAACTGTTCTCAACTGGTGGGTCAAAAAAATGGGTTATGGACAGCAAGAAAAAAAACACAGTGCTACATGTGAATAATACAATGTTGCTGAAATGCAACCCCTTTGAAGAAAAGACAAAATGCTTCTCATATATTTTATGGCTGACCAGGGGCGTTGCACAAGATCCTGGGCCCTATGCATAGGCAGTCCTGATGGGCCCCCATGCCCCCCCCCCACCCCCCATGAAAATATCCAGGTAAAATAAAATATCCAGACTTTTCAAGGGCCTTCTCTTCCTTTGGGGCCCTGGTAATCAGTACTGGTTTTACCCCCAGTCCAACGCCCCTGTGGCTGACATCAGTAAATTCACTGACGTCAGTAAATTCAACCCCTTTAAAGAAAAGAGAAATGCTTCTCACATCTTTTATGGCTGATGTCAGTAAATTCAAAATCTTCATTATTTTTCTCCAAATGAAAACCATAAACAAAACCTTAGAAGGTAAAAGACTGAGCAAAATGAAAACGCATCCAAGGTGTCTTGTTTGAATTGCACAGGCTATAATTTGAGCTCTGTTGGTGAAATCACATAGATAAGTTTATGCACATAATGGCTGTGCATTCCTCATATTCAGCCTAATATAATATTTGGCTCATCATTTGTTCCATGCATTAAGCTGATAAATCATTTACATTTTACATTACATTTACAAAACCTTGGGTTTCCCTACTCGGCCTAATAATTTGCACATAGTTGGACCTATGCAGTCCATGGTGATATATTTTTTTATTGTATGATTTTAAAAGACATTTTTGTCTAGTTCTGTAGACAAAAAGATTTAATGAGGTGTTGGATCGTCACTCAATGTCCAATATAAAATCAAAAGAACTGCTGATGTATATAGTCTTTCTGCTTGTGAAATGTTCAATAAAAGTCTTACATCTACATACTCACCTAAAGTTTGTGATCTGATTCTCCAGAAGGACACGTAATCGCTCTTTGATTTCCTCAAACCGTTCTTTTTCCTCCACCGTTACTGTTCCAAGACCATCAGGCCTGTTTTACAAGCAAAACATGCCATTATTTGCAAATTGATTAGGAAAAAAGATCAATGTTGAGTCAAGAGGAAAGTGATACAAATCAAAAGAAACTCTTGAACTGGTGTATTTGTTATTACAACAACTAATTATGATATTACATAATTGCTTTTTAAAGTCCTGTATATTTTCAGTGAAAGCTAATCACACCACATTAACATTTCAGTATGCAGTATATCACACTTGTAACAATAAAATACAGGCCTGGCACACTGAGTGCAGAAAGAACATCTAACCAGAAGCAATGTCTGGCTTTCTTAAATCTAATACACTGGCTATAAATGTATTTGTCCCCAGCAGATGGGACCTTGATGTGATACTCTTGGGGCGCATTCTTTCCAACTCATTTTTTATTTATTTACAGCTATTGATGTTACAATACTCCACTTGGGCATCATATTGCATTAAAATGTATTTAATACACACTCAGCTGCAGCACAATAATAAATATACTTTCAACAAGTCAGTGGGAAGAGAAACCTAAAGTAAACATGCTGTACAAGTGCACACAGGCTTGAATTCAATGAATTTAAAATGATCCTACTTATTGCAATGAATCGGTCAGTAATATTGCTGTGAAAACAATCAAGCTTTTAGGGTTTTCATGGTCTGTTACATGCGTTTACACTTTTAAATTCACATTTTATGTTTATTGGTTGAAGGGTGAGTAGAATAATGTAACTTCATTGTACCCAGTTTTTGAAATGTATATTATTGTGGTCATAGACCAAACCCTTGATTGATCATAGTCTTACCTTGTGCTTTCAGGGGCCAGCTGTGTTTTACATTTCCTCTTTTTTTTTGACTCCTTTTTCCCGCCTGACTTTGAGCCAGCCCCCTGTAACTCAGACCCCCTCTGACTATCAGGAACATGTAATGAATGAGCAACACAATGAGATTTCAAAGTAAAATAACAAAAGGGAAAAAAGGAGAATGGAAAGTGTAGTGGCTGAAACAATACTGCTGTGGTTCGAAAAGTGGAAAAGAAATGAAAAAATGATTGAGAACAAAAGACACAACAAATCAAACAAAATTTGGCAAAATTATAAAGAACATTCACAGGGAAAAATATAATAAATGCTAAAGCAAAAGTGCAAAAATATGCTGATGACTTGCAAAGGGCCCTTGGCTCTCCACCCTTGTTCCTGCTGCCATGATCCATATTTCTCCAAACATCTAACATCCAAGTAATTCGGTGCATCCGTATGCAGGCCTGTACCTGTTGCCGTGAACATGGGAGGCACAGAACGCAAAGCTGTAGTGCAGCAACGTCGGGTCGATCATGTTTCCGGCATCTGCCCTCTCCAGAAGGTCGCCAAGATAACACAGATGTCTGTGGCATCCTCTCACCCCATTCCGAGCGCAATATTCATCCAGAACAAACACCTGACCCGGGCTAAACCATCCCTACAATTCCAACAAATGGGTAGACAGTTTGGAAATGTTGCATATAGTTGCTTTGCATTGAAGTCAGTGCAAAAAAACACTTACCAGACATGCAAAGTTGTCATTTAGCCTGTGGTCCAACGTGAGCCTCTGCACCATCTCGAACAATGAGGCATGATCAAAGCTACATGGGTTAGCTGAGATAAACTCATCCATGCCGTGCTTCTGTGCCCTGTCAGCATCTATTCCAGCCATTCATGGGAGAGGAAGGGAGAGAGGGTGGGTTCAAGGAAGAGGAAATTAGCAAACAGCAAGGAGAATGATTTGTTCTCCTCCCACCACTAAACTAAACACCTAGAATGAGTACTCTATGGCAAATCAAGGACATTGAGCTTTCACATTGTCAACTTGCAGCAAAAGTCAAGCAGAGTTCAATCGGACCTAGCAAATGTGGAACTGAGTAGTAACCCTCAGCTCACATTCAGTCTAGACGTGCATGCATGAGCTGATCTGGGCATGGTCTCTTCATATTCTTTCAATCAAAAGCTTTTCAGTGTAAAAGCCACCGATGGCATTGAGGAAGTGGTGCAATTCCAAATGAAGAATTTTCATGTATTTTCTTTTGCATGGATACAATAGATTCTGCCATTCGCAATTTCAAAAAACACTTATTTTGAGAGAGAAGATGGATTGTGTGCTCGTAAAAATACTAGTAGCATTTTTGATATGATTGACAAACATAGAATTTTCTACTGTAAAATTAATAGCACATCTGCAACAACTAAGTACTGTATACTCAAAAGTTGTTTATGATGTTTATGATGATACTGAAAGACCCATGAAATGGCTTGCCAAGCACAGTTTTCTTTTTCATTCTAAAGATTTGATTTGACAGATACAGCATATTTTTGGTCTAATTTCTGTTAAAAATCTGTTTGTTTTTTTTTTTTTTTACATTTACTAGCATATAAACTACCATTTAAAAGTTTGGGGTAAGTTCATGTTTTTGGAAGAGGTTTATTTAATCAAAACTACTTTAAAAACAGCAATATTGACAATTTTCAACCATTTTCAATTTTAATATATTTTAAATGTCATTTATTCCTGTCAATGGCAAATCTGAATTTTCAGCATCATTACTCCAGTCTTCAGTGTCACATGATCTTTCAGAAATCATTCTGCTCAAAAAACAGTTGTGTTGCTTAATATTTCTGAAGAAACTGTGGGTTCAGGGTTTCTTTGATGAATAGAACGTTAAAGAACTTATTTAAATTTATTTAAAATAGGATTCTTCTGTAATGTTAAAATGCCGTTACTATAACTTCTGATCAATTCAATGCATCAAAAGTATAAAAAATAATAAAAATAAAATACCGACCCCAAACTTCTGAACAGTAGTGTAGATGCTAATAGAAATGACATAAAAGCCACAAAACAATTTCATGGGCTTTTTAATATGCTAAATGGGGGGGGGGGGGGGGGGGTCAACTAATTAGTCTTTGCAATTTTCTAAAGTTCTATGCGCATATATTTGTCGGAGAAAGTAGTACAAGAAAAGTTATTTAAAAAAAACTGGCCCCTTGATGAATTACCTTATTAGCAACAGAATGATAGAATCTAAATCTGTGCAGTGATGAGCGTGCTCTAATGAGAGAAAATGTGAAGAAAGAATGTGCATCGTGTTACACCAATGATTAGGGCGTATGTCTAGATAACAACAATGATCTCACACCTTTTTTTATGAAGACATATGGCTAAAAATAAAGTGCTTAATCTAGTGGAGGACAAATAAATACTATCCAGATCTGTTTAATTAGAGGAACTTGGATCAAGTTATGTTATCCTTTGGCTGAGTAAAGCATTGCTACAATTATAAAGACATAGACTAAACTAAAAGAGAAGACAAAAAAGAAAGAATAGAGGCACAGGAAAAGACACAAGATTGAAGGAATGAAGAACTCACTGAGGAAATTAGCTAGATAGACAATGGACAAATTGAATGGGTTGAGAAAATATAAACATGGCAAAGAAGCCCTATGACTAAGGAACTCAGGATGATAGAGAAAAGAGAAAAAGGAAGTGTAAAAATATATAACAGACTCGATGAGTTATATTAACCATGGAACTGTGAAGAATTAAGAAAAGATAAGATAAGCTAATTACAGGGTAAACCTATGAGATTTAAGGATTTATTAGCCTTATTCATTTGCATGTTTTCATTTCATAATTATACATTAATTAAAATAATGTACTTCTACAATCCACACAGTTTTGAATCGGCTTATGCACAACCGTTGTGCTGCATTCAAATAAGGCTAGGACTTATGGGGATGCTAATAAGCTAGGAACCATTATTAATATTATTTTACTACTATCAAATTATTTTTTAGTGGTTGTATATGATATTAAATTGAAAATGGGTGTCTTTTACATGCAGTAACACAGTGATACACTCCACTGTGCTTTCCATTGTCATGCAAGAAAAGGAAAGAGGAAGAAAAAAATTGCAGTAACACTTTCCGCTTGCCTATCCATTAGCATTTTGTATTTTTCTCTTAGCATTTGCAAGTTGACAATACTGGAAAAATTTTCAGTGTGTTCATAAGGGTTGCTGAGCACACTGACAAGCAAGCCACTTCAGTGGCATGCCAACAGGCTAGCATTACGGTTCTAGTGCAGGTACACGGATTTAGCAGGAAGCCAACAGAGGCTACAAAGTAATTACAAAGTAATTAATTCATTCTCTGGAATGGAGGATAATCAAAAAAGGAAGAAGATAAACTTGTCTTTCCATCAGCATCTGAATGGATAACATGACATCAAAATGCTCAGCTACTCAAGCAGTATAAGGGCAAACACACAGGTGCAAATAATGAACTACAGTACATCTCTGCTAAGCTCTACATTGGGTTTAGGGGACCACTTCAAATAGGCCCATTTCCACCGGACGAAAGATAATCAGGAGTATTTCTTGGTGAGGAGGGATGGCAGTGCCTGCTCCTTCACATTGGCATTCAGAATACTCCACTTACATATTTGCCAACTCTTGTGAAGCTCAAGTTCAACAATAAAGAAATTAGTTGAAAGGCAAGCGAACCCTCAAGAGTAAAGTCCAAGCAGTCAAAAATGTTGCCGTAGACAGAATTGATTGTCAAAATGCAATCAAAATTTGGATTAGTTACTCATCCATGCAAAGACTGTCTATTAAGTGACAAAAGAAACTCTTAAATTCTCAGAATTGGCTCAAAAGATTAGCAGTCACATGTTTTTTTTTTTTTTAACTAAATGCCACCTAATAGTCGATAACCAATAGAACAAGACAAACCCCCTTCCACTTTACTCTGAGGGGTCTTGTGATGCCAATGATGTTTTTGTAGAGAAGGCAATTATGCAAATAAATCATAAACCATATTAACTTAGGTAAATGATAAGTACAAACGCACTAATTTACATGCAACCTAAACTGGCAAGAATAATGAAAGTTTAAAAAAAAAAGTTTTTTTAGTTTTAACCATTATCAAAAAGTTCAACGGAAAAGTAAAATAAGCTACTTTGGTCTAAGCCATGAGTAGTGAGATTTGAAAGGAGCAGAAAAAGAACAAGAGAAAAAGGATAAAGAGAGCACGTTGCATTGGTCAGATAATGGTTTTAGGATTATCTGACTGGTGCTAGCTAACAGGTTAGCACTTACCCTTGAGTCCAGCTAGAAGACAGCAGGGTAAGAAGGGACAAACCAGAATAACATAAAGACTAGCAACAAGGCTGAAGGAAAAAGCAGACACGAAAACCCTGACTCCACTACAGCTGCAGGACTAAGGAAGGGTACAAGCAAAGCATGAACGGAAAAAAAAACACAACGTAAAATACAACGACCTGTATTCAACATGATAGTGCAGTTTGAACTGGTGAGTGGTCAGATTGAGTAGTGAAAGAAAGAAAGAAAGAAAGAAAGAAAGAAAGAAAGAACGAACGAAAGAAAGAAAGAAAGACTATATTTTGGTGTTTTACGTTGTGCTCTGCTGCAGCTGATTTTGACAGGATTCTCACAGGTGCACTGTATTACTGATACAATCTAAATCACTGAAATATTTACTAACACTGTACTGGCAAATACACTTACCTTCAGACATATATTTGAATGCTGGTCAAATGTGTATTTGATGCCAGTATCAGCTTCTAAATTAATTCTATGAAGGTACTGCATCCAATAAACAAGAGAATAAATCCAGTATCTATTTAAAGTTCAAATTATAAGCCATAAACATAATTCAGGCTGTCAGCGCACCTCAGAATATCACAGCTTTCAAAGTACAAAAACATTGGTCACACTTTGCAATAAAGTTCTATATGTTTAAAATAGCTAACATGAAATAACATTTTCAGTTATTTATCTATAGGTTAATGTCTACATATACATATACATTTTAACAGTTCCATAAATTAACATTAGTAATGTATTATGAATGAACATTAATTATTTATATATTAACATGTATATTTATATTAACAATATCCTAGATCAATAACCCTCCTTAAGGAGGGAGAACGGAGATGTCACATTAGTGACCAACGAATTGGGATCTCGCTTTTAAGAGACCAATCTACTTCCAGTTTAATCTAAATGAGCCAATGCACAAAGTGTAAGCATAAAAAGGCAGCAGGTGCAAGGCATACCAGGTTTTCACTGAGGAGATGAGCTGGTGAACCGGCCGCTCAGTGGTGGTACAGCAGCCGTGGTAACATGACGTTATGTCTCCGTTCCCTGAGGGTTACATATGTAACCAAGATGTTCTCTTTTAGTCACTCTTGACATCACGTCAGTTACTTACGAATTGGGATTCCCTACAAAAGCGCCATGGATGCTGCCCCTATGTGATATAAACATATATGGGATCCACTTAGGTCTCACATATAGAACCCAGCCTTCGGTTCCTTCTAAGGATTTATTGAATGAAGGCCTGGCGCTGGACAATGTGCCATGTTTGGCTGCCGAGGGGATGGAGGAGCTTGACATTGTCTACAGTACAGACACCCTGGAGCAGTTATAGCAAGCTCTACAAATATCTGTCAGTGCCACAAGCCAGTGCCCAGGAGGATGCAACACTTCTAGTAGAGTTAACTCACAACCTGAGTGGGCAGGGCACATCCTATGCCTGATAAGCCAGGGTGATGGCATCCACAATCCAGTGTATACCACAATCCAAATGGCCTTCCCATTCTGCCAGACTCCATAACAGACAAAGAGCTGGTTTGATGTCATAAAGCTTTCTGTCCAGTCTATATAGCATCTTAAGGCCCAGATGGGACAAAGCAAAGCTAGGGCTGGGTCTGCCTCCTCCTGGGGGCAGCGCTTGCAGGCTCAATCCTGATCCCTGAAGGGATTAGTGGGAACCTTAGGCACATAGCCGGGCTGGGGCCTCAGGATTACCTGGGAGTCATCTGGCCCAAACTCTAGGCACAAATCATCAACTGAAAATGCGTGCTGGTCCCCTACCCTCTTGATGGAGGCCAGTGCAAGCAGGAGCAGAGTTTTCAATGAAAGAAACTTTAGCTCGACTGACTAGAAAGGCTCAAATGGGCTCTGCTGTAGTGTTTTAAGCACTAGAGACAGGTCCCAAGAGGGTATGGAGGGGGGCTGGGGAGGATTTAACTTTCCCATCCCCCTAAGAAACCTGATGACCAGGTCATGCTTACCTACTGACTTCCCTTCCACGGGTCATGGTTAACAGCATTTGCAGCAACATAGACTTTAAGGGTGGAGGGAGACAGCCTTTGCTCCAGCACTTGCTCCAAAAAGGAACGCATAACCCTGATCGGGCATCACTGGGGGTCTTCTCTACAAAAAGAACACATCTCGACAGTGAGTGCCACGCTGCCACACCCACCTCGGGACTCGGCCATGAAGTTAGTGCTGAAGTGGTCTCATATGCAATACTCCTTACAACCACCTGTAAGTGCCACTGCAGCTGCCATATGTCCCAGGAGCCTCTGAAATAATTTTAGTGGGACTGCAGCCCTGCCCTTTAACACATTCAAGCAGGTCAGCACTGACCATCCATGTTCCTCTGTCAGTGTTGGGGAGTAACTAGTTACATGTAACGGCGTTACGTAATTTAATTACAAAATAAATGTAACTGTAATCAGTTACAGTTACTAAGAAAAAGTGAGTAATTAAATTACAGTTACTTATGAAATTTTTAAAGATTACAAAGGGGATTACATTTCACACATACACATACAGATTTAAATGATTTCTTCTGAGACACACGGCCCTATAATTTCCGCGATGCAGAAACATAGTCTGGTTCGTAGAATCCAGTCATAAAAAGGGGATTGCTATTGCCTAACGCGGACAGAATATGCCACATTTTGGACAAATAAATCAAAAGTAGGTCAGTACACTTGAATCAAAGCATGGAGTAGTGTCTACGAATATTGAGCCGCAAAAGACATTATGAATCCTGCACGTTCTGAATGTCTGTGGAGAACAGGCGCGGACCGGACATCTGGAGAACCGCGACAATTCCCGGTGGCCTGGCAGACGATTTGTCCCGCTATTTTAATATTATTATTGTATAATTGCCTGCCGAATGTACTGTACTAAAGCGATCATTTCCGAATCCGCCTTTCGATAATTACATCTCTAATAATTCAATTCTAATAATTCGGTTAGTTGTGACTGGCAATGGTTGGGCGCGCGCGCTCTCCGCGCCTCCGCCGAACGGTTTGGATCAGACTCAGAGTAATCAATGCAAGAGAGAGAGACCGGAGTGGACTGTAGCGCACAGCTGGAGCAGAGAAGCAAAACTACTGTTCAGGGTTTCCAGTGCAGGTCAGTTTCATCTGTAAAGATGCTATAGTAGTTTTGTATTTGTTCACTTAGTCAAGGAGCAACAGCACATTGATCACACTCACTCAAAATACTGCATAAACGACATCATTATTATCTATTGTAATGTTGCAGTAGTAATTAAGCTGAAAAATAATGAGATTTTATTATAGGTTTAGTTGAAGCTACGACAGACAACTACACAACCCTTACGAAAATGTATGTTTTAATATTTTGCTATAAATCCAGAGACAAAAGTTACTATTGCCACAAAGCACACAATACACCATGCCACAAATTAAAAATTATTTTACAAATGTATTTATTTAAAAACAAATACAAATGGTAATCCATTTGCAAATAAATAAAACAAGGTTAATGTACTTTTATATAATAAAAGCATGGTAAATTTGTGTGAGAGAAAAACATGACTCATGAATAAGGATTTTTCTATAAATATATTGAAGTGATGCACTCATTTTGACATGTAGGCAATTTAGAAAGTATAGTTTTGTTAAATCTTGAGTATTGAAGTCATGAGAGAGATGGATAACAGGGCAAAATAAAGAGACTGAAGAGAAAAATAGAAGTGAAGGTGCAGTTCAGGAGAGAACTTTTAATTATTTTGCATGTCCCCAAACTAAAGATTTATACCTTTTTTATGTCAGGCCCATACAAAAAATAGTGTTGTCCATGAATTTGTTTGTATGAGTTAGAGATTTCCTGGTCTGAAATTTTTTTTCCCAGTCCACCCCTCATGGAAATTGATGCAGACTTAGGCCTACTGAAGCTCGGAGTGTTTTCGACCTCTGCCGTCTCGATATATTAGTACATGAACACATAAACACAATCTCTATCATGAATCACTTCATGAGCATTTAACTTGTTTTGAGAAAACTATCATCATATACAAAGAGCAGCAATGTTTCAGGAGTTTAGTACACAGAATAGGAGGTATGCTTATTACATAAACATATTTGAGTTGATGTATATGCTTTTATTTATTATTTTTTAATTAACTTTTTCTTTCCAAACTATTGTTAGAAGCAGTGTTTCCTGTAACTATGCAAAGATTTGGTTTCAAAAAAAGTTTCACTAAACAATTTCTTATGATTTTAAATTTGCATTGAACTTCAGATCAATCTTAAAGTAAAATGCATAACTAAAGTCTGATTGTGTGGTGGATGTGTTCAAATTTGATCATCATAATTCAAGTGATGAAGGATGGTGAAAGTCTGACAGTATTGAGCTCTACTTTAAGGTTAAACCTGCATAGTGTAAATGTTGACTAACGGTTGCAAATAAACATTTATTAGAGATTTTTAAAAGTAATCAAAAAGTAATCAAAAGTAATCAGTTACATTACTTTAATAAAGTAATTGAAAAAGTTACACTACTATTACATTTTAAATAGGGTAACTTGTAATCTGTAACCTATTACATTTCCAAAGTAACCTTCCCAACACTGTCCTCTGTGAAGCTTGCTGTCTGTTCAACCAATCCAAACCCCATATAGAGAAATGAGATCCAATGGAGATCTCCATTGGGGAGAGTTTGCTCTTTTCCAGGTGACCCGAATACCCAACAGGCTGAGGTGCTGTAGCACCAGGTCGCAGTGCTCGCACAACTGATCTCGAGACTGTGCTAGTATAAGTCAGATGTCAAGATAGTCAAGGATGCAAACACCCTGCTCTCTGAGGGGAACAAGAGGGGAACAAGAGCCCCCTCGGGGAGACTAGGACAGCCCGAAGGGTAGGACCTTGTACTGGTATGCCCTTTCTTCGAATACAAACCACAGGAATGGTCTGTGGTGCGGAAGGTGTCCTTCATCTCGGGGACAGAAGCACCCAAAGATGTGTTTCTGCGTCAAAATCTTGAACGGTAACTGGTGAAGGGCCTGGTTCAAGACATGCAGGTACCCTGTCTTGGGTACAATGAGTAAGGGTTAAAAAAAAAGCCCGTCCTCATATCAGCTGGAGGGACCGTCTCAATCACATCCTTTGCCAGTAGGACTGTGATCTCTGCATGCAAGACAAGAGCATCGGACACTTTCACTGTTATGAAGCTGATGCAGCTAAACTTGGGGGACTCCGGGCAAACTGAATCATATAGCCAAGGCTGATGATGAGTGAGGTCCGTGGAGATTTCAGTGGAGATTTCCACTCGAGCCCTACCCTCTCGGCGGCTTAGGAAAGCATAGCTGTTATTTCCGGATCCGATTCAGGCATTGCTACAGTCCTGGAGGACGGCAGCACAGCCTAATCTTCCTCTCCAAAAAGCTCCAGCTCACCCTCCGATGCAGCGATCTCCATCCGATCGTCGATGAGGAACGCCAAAGTTTACTGTTGGTATGCTCCTTGTAGAGGGCCCAGCACACTCCATTGACAGCTTAACTGGAAGCGGAGTGCAAGAGGAGCGATGGTCCCCTGAGGGTTGGTTCCCTGGAGGTTTTGCCATCACTGTTACCCTCAGAACGCCTGTGCTACTGCCTGAAGTAGCCCCTGTTGACTGCCGCCATGACAAGAACTAGATCAGGCAGAGGCAACAGAGCTCCACCCCTTTGAGGAAACGGAGTGTGGCCCACTACTCCGAGATGATCATCTTCCCACAATGAGAACATGACTCATTCATATACGCTATCTCAGCATGCTAAATGCCCAGGCACATGAGGCAGCAATCGTGACAATCACCCAGCACAAGGTAATGACCGCATCCAGAAATGCCCAGTTGATACAATGTCTATATCAAGACCCACATCATCTTTACAAAGATGTAACGTCAAGTTTGCCTCTTAACATCATCTTTAAAAAGACGCACCCGTAAATGCTCTTTTAGAGAAAAAGCTTTTTATGCTGAAGCACGCAGGGGATATGGCCGCCTGCAACACAAACAGAGGGTAGTGCAGCCTGATCTGTGCAACCCACTCGACAAGGGAAACCACCACCACTGAAGCGCCGTACTGCCAACACGAAGAGCTCTTAAAGAGCGTGCTGAACTCGTTCAGTCTTCTTCTCTCCAGACAGCAAGCAGTTTCGGGCATGAAATCCATGCGGGCCAAATGTGGGCCAGATCTGGGCCGAAACTGCTTGCTGTCTGGGTCTCAATAGCAAAAAGCTGGTATGCATGGCACCTGCTGCCTTTTTATGCTCACACTGTGATCAGCTGCAAATAGATGCAATAATCGCATGCCAATGTGCATTGGCTCATTTAGTTTACACTTAAAGTACATTTGTCTCTCTAAGCAAGATCCCAATTCGTCGGTCATTGACGTGACGCCTTGAGTGACCGACTGAAAGGGAAATAATGTTTCCAAAGTGAACCATATAGTAAAGTGTTATTTTTTTTGTTTTTGTTACCAAAACAAAAATACTCAGGGATTGCACTACCGTTTAAATTTTAACTTAATCATTGTGTGTTATTATCATACTTAGTAATCAATCAGAGTAAATAATGTATATTTAATATATAAAATCAAATGCGGTTATCAGAACCTTCATAGTATTCTAGAATCTGCAAAAACCTCCTGCAGCAAAGAGATTGCTTGTTGGTGTGTGTATTGCATGTTTTATGTTCCACTACTCTGTGCCATTCAAGACCACCTGGGTTGAAAGGGAGGGTGAAACATTTACACAGTGTAATAATGTTTCAGAAGGGAGAGGGTCTGTCTTATAGTGAGAAAACTGAATGGCATCTGAACTTGTGAGGGAATCATCTGACCACACGAAACATTCACAAACAGGATAAATAAATCAATGGAAAAACACAGAACCTCTACCTTTAGATTTTGTATATGTGGTTAAAAGGTGAGTTATATTTAACTGAAAACTTATTTGAACAGTGTAAAAATTCCTTTAAGACACATTTTGTGATATAAGACATTGCTATGGACAGATGCTGAATTAGATGCACACCAAAAGACAAGGTTCTGAATAGCAGGATCTATTATTATTTTGATGCTTCAAAGTGATTTGATATCAGTGTGAAGTACTATATTTTTTTACTTTAACAGGTGTTTAAATTGTTGGTGAGAACATTTAGCAGAAAATATATCTTTAAAAGGTGTTAATAAAAGTTTTAAAGGGACAGTTCACTCAAAAATGAAAATTCGGTCATTATGTACTGATGCTTGTGTCATTCCAAACCCCCAGAACTTACTTTCTTCTGTGAAACACAAAAGGACACAGCATGAAATTGCATGCAAATCAACAATGGACAGGGTTCAAGCTTCCATAAAATCATTAATTAAGTCTTCTGGAGAAATATAAATGCAAAAAGTATGTGTTCTACAGAAGAAAGTAAGTCGTATGGTTTTGAAACAACATGAGGGTAAAATATATCATAATGTTCATTTTTGGGTTAACTTTACCTTTATAAATAGAAGCTGGTATTGGCTGACCACTTTAAATTTTTATATTATATTATATTTTATTTTATATTATTTTATATTAGCTGAAAAGCCTTACATATGGATACTAAAGCTAATCAGGAGTGCATAAGGGCAGTAACAAAGACATGGACATTAAAATAAACACATTTTCCCACTCTACACACTTGATCTTACCTTTTCCTGCTACTTGTGTAGTATGCTGAGAAGGTAACATTGCTATGACATATTGAGCTACTAATTCAACATGAATTAATTATTCATTATTAATCTGTTCTATCTACTGTACTTTAGCCCGAAATTATGTATTGTCACTATATGTGAGTGGTTGTGGGGCATATATTATATTAAAAACCCTTGCTATTTATTTAATTTACTCGCCATCTCAGCTTCAGTCAATTTTTGTCCTGATTGACATTGTGGTGAAATGCTTTACTAGTATGTTTACTTACAGAACTGAGAGATGGGGGCATCCATCTGCGCCGCAGCTCCACCCTTAGAATTCAGTTTCTGGACCTGGGTGGGTGGGACGGGTTTGTGTGATTGGCCAGTAGCTCGATACATGGCCTGCACCCATAGGATGCGGTCCTGCTCATCATCACTGGCAAAGATCACAGTGTCACCCTCCTTCACTGCATTGAAGAAAGCCCGGCCTCCATCCAGACCTGTACACATAGAAATAAAAGAAGTCAACTTCAAGTAAATTCATGTTGGTGGATACACCAAAAAAATTGTTTGCTGTATTACAAAAAAAGCAAAAACAAAGATGTGGTTTATTATGTTCCACTAACGTCTGAAAACCATAAAGAAAGAATAGTTTCATTAAAATCTGGTACATAAGAGTAATCTGTGTCTGTAGGAGTATTACCTGGCTGTGGGTCAGTGTAGTCCACAGTATAGCCATCTAACTGCAGCAGCTCCTGTGGTTCTGACTTCTTCTCTCGATAGCTGCAAACGGCAAAGGTATACTGACTCACCTGTAGGAGAAAGATAAACAAATAGTATTAAAATGCTTAATATGCCATATGAAGCCCATTAGATTGTCTGGGTTACATCTGTGTCATATGAGCTACTTAAAATTGTACATGGTTTATCAGGCCCTGATGACCGCAAAGGCACTTCATATTGAAGCCGAATCAAAACTTTGTTACATTCATCCTATTTTACACTCACTCAATTTAAATATATAAAAAGATATACCTGAACCAAGACAAAGAAGCGCTTCTTCCATCGTTTCCAAACATTTTTGCCAACAGCCCATAAATACCTAAAGGAATAATCACAGTATTTTACTTCAACTCATACATACTCTCATACCCTACCATTCAAATACTTGGGTTCAGTACGTTTTTTTTTAATAGTTTTATTCAGCAAGGATGCGTTCAATTTTGCAAAAGTGACAGTAAAGACATTTATAATGTTACAAAAGTTTTTTATTTTAAATAAATTATGTTCTTTTGAGATTTCTATTAATAAAAAAAAATCATTAAAAAATATATATCATGGTTTCCACAACAGCAATAATGTTTAATTTCAATATTGATTATAATAATAAGAAATGTTTCTTGAGCACCAAATCAGCATTTTTATTGATTTCTGAAGGATCATGTTATACTACAGACTGTAATTATGACTGCTGAAAATAGAATAGAATACAAAAATTTCACAATATTTTATTGATTTTACTGTATTTTTACCAAATATATTTAACCTTGGTGATCATAAAAGACTTTTAAAAGAAAAAAATCTTACTGACCTCAAATGGTAGAGAGCAATAAAGTACATAGTGTCTCATTATATCATGAAATAAAAGATGTAATGTCTGGATGATACTGTTTTGAAATGCGATCTCCAAATGAACTGAAGACTTTTATTGATGAGTATTCCTTACCCACAAGCTTTCATGTTCTGAGGTTTGTCCATGCGCACAGCCAGTTTGATCTTCAGATCTTGATCAGGGCAGGCCTTGGTCACAGTCATCTTGTGGAGCTCTGCCTGCTTTGGGCTGTTAGGAGTCGGGTGAAGAACCACCTAATCATTCAACAAGAGAGGATCATGATTATAAATCCATCTGATCACAATTCCTAACACCAGACTGAGCAATCACAGAGTGAGAAACAAAGCTATCACCATTAATAAGAACAGCAAATCCAAAATTAAACTTCTGTAATTATTTACTCTCTCAAATGCTGTTCCAAACCCGCATGACCTTCTTTCAGGACACAACTTCCATTTTTGGTGAGCTATCCCTTTAACATGTAATCCTATAGCTAGTGTCTGCCCTGGAAACTCTAGACATTTTCACACAAGAAGCAATTCGTAAACGGATAAACCGTTTGTGTGGGTATGGGAAAATATCCCTGAGTCTGGGTATGAGCTGATAATGACATATTACTTTGCCAGTCAGCGTTTTCAGAGAAATTCTCCACATTCAGTTAATTTTGGCTCATGTGGCTGTGTACTAAGAGTTAAACTGTTCAGCTCTTCTCTTAGCACCTTATCAGAGAAGAGCCAGTTTCTCTCGTATTTTCTCCTGTGTTTTTCATTATCTCTTTTCTCTGTCTGAAAAGTTGGCATAATCTATTTCTTAGCTAGAATTAAAAGCTTAGAGATGCCTGTCTACTTTAGTCTTGATGGAGACACATTTTTTAAACACTGTACCAATCTAGCATCCGTCAAGGTCAAAAAGCATATTAACAGTGTCATAATTAGAGGACCCTCAGTGTCCTTGAATGTAGAATGTTTTTTAGATTCCAATTCATGAATTCTAATTAAGGTTGCAAAAAAGATGGAGAATTGCAATTTGAATTTGGATAAAATGTACATTTAAAAAGAAATTACATTGCTTTAGGTTTTAATAATAACATACACACACACACACTACTGTTCAAAAGTTTATGGTCGAAAGATCATTAAAATGTTTTTGAAAGAAGTCTCTAATAATCACCGGGTCTGCATTTATTTGATCATAGATGATTTTTCAGTAGCTATTACCCCAGTCTTCAGTGTCACATGATTCATGAGAAATCATTCTAATATGCTGCTGAAACATTCTCATAATTATGAATGCTACTTAATATTTTGGTGGAAACCATGATGCAGGGTTCTATTATGAATAGAATGTTTAAAAGAACATCCTTTATTTGAAACAGTTGTACTGTCACACTTTTATGGCTGAGTATCAATATTATTATTTATTTTTTTATTCTACGGACCCCCACCTTTTGAACTGTATTTGTTCAGTTGAATCATGGTAGAAAATCATTTCCAAACTATAACTGAGTACACTATAATTTACTCAGTATTAGATAACAATTAGATTAAAATTTTATATTGCTTAGTTTGTATAAAATTATCTGAAAAATATAGGCATTTGTGATGCATGTGTTTAACAGCATTGTACTTATCATAGCCTAGTTAATAAACAAGTATAATTAGCCCAATTAAAAAAAAAAAAAAAAAAAAATCCAGAGTGGTGAGGTCAATTCGATTCGAATTCTAACTCTTTAAAAGGAAGCCTGTTTTGTTCAATGGGAATATAACCTCTAAATGAAAAACAAATATTCACTGTAGAAACAGAACAGGGATTTGATCTGCTTCTTGTCATTCTTCTTGTTTCTTTACAGGGATTTTCAAGCCTGTATATTCTTTTTTAGCCACAGGCATCAATCAGCAGGAGAACAAGGCAAATTGAGAATTATAAAGTAAGACATCACTTCTATAACACCATAACAACCACAAATAATCCTCAAACTCAAAAAAAAAAAAAAAAAAAAAAAAACTGATTGACTGATGTCCAAAGCCACGAAAAGAAGGATCGAGAGTTACCCGGCCCAGCTCCTTGTCCTCCAGGGCCAAGACCCCTGTGCTCTCTGTGAAGAGCTTCACTTTGACTGCTGGCAGAGGGTGTGTGGTGGTGAAGTCTCCTTGGGTTCCCCAACTGAGAACACACATACACACAAACTCCATTGATGTCCTTGATTTTAGGCTTCTACAATATTTATTTTCTACACTCATTTTCATCATTCTCACACACAAACACTACAACCACCATGGTGTTACTTCAAGGGGCTCTTGCACCTGCCCAAAAACCCCCTTTAAGATGTATAGGAATGCCAACATATGGCTTTCTCCAGGTATCATAGATCTCCTTGACACACGGCCGCTCTTCATAACTTTATCACTGCGTAACCGCTGCGCACAGGGATATCTCGCAGCCCTTGTTTTCATTGTATTACTTTGATCAGCGAGGAAAATAATCTCCGCAGTCCTGCTCGGCTACACGACAGGGCTGATGAAATAATTCGCTAACAAATCATTTGATAAGGTCGTAAAAATCTCATACTGAATGTCAAGTGCATGCGAGACGGACCAGTGAAGTGTATCGTCTGATGTTTTTGTACATAAATGCTTTCAGCAGAGGATATTCTCTGGTGATTAGTGCTTTTGTTTTTGTTTATTTTTTTATATATATATATTTTTTCTAAAACGCCGTAATGATGGAATTGTTTCTTACAAACAAAGAGATTTTCACTTCACGAAACATTAATTAATGGACTGGATTACTTTTATTAGCTGTTTGTACTCTCATTCTGACGGCACCCATTCACCGCAGAGGATCCACTGGTGAGAAAGTGATGCAATGCTAAATTTCTCCAAATCTGTTCTGTTGACTAAAGAAACTCATCTACATATTAGATAGCCTGAGGGTGAATACATTTTTATTTTTTTTGTATTTTTTTTTTGGGGAGAACTATTCCTCAGTAAACATTATTAAACATTCTGAAGCAGGAAGAATTTGCTATCTTTACTTTTACTTCCCAGATTTCCCCAGTTTACAGTCAAATTCATGCTACTCTTTAGCATGTCAATGAAGCAAAAGAAACCTCAGTATAAACTTTATTTTCTAGTGTAATTTTTTTTTTTAAGCTTTATGTACTATTATTTTTTCATCCTAATGTTTCTGTGGAAGCACTGCATCCTTTAATTCCTTTAAGAAATGTCCCACTATGCTTTCCTCCTCTTTATGGCCACTAATCCATATGTTGTGTTAAGCTTTCATAAAGGGAGAAATATAATAACTGTGCAGCTCTGCTATCTTCAACTTGTTTATAGGAGATCAAACTCTAGTGGGTCTCAGCAAGAAATTACTATAACTCACAGACATGCTTTAAACAATCAGTATTGATATTATAAATAATAAATGCACAAAATCTTAAAACACTATGATGCAACAATACAGAAACATACACCTAGGAAATCACGGGTAGACTCTCTCCTGCACACTCACACAGGGTGAGGGGTAGAGTTGGCCTAGTAAAACCCATAGACAGTAAAAGAAATGGACACAGCGACTCCATTGGATTCAACGGAGAAAAATGAAGTCAATTGGAAGCACGCACTTCCTGGGGGTCAAGCGTACTGTGCAGACTCAAACTGAGCTTGATGACGTAGATGTCACGTGAGCAACCTGTACGTCTTCAAATCGCTGTGCCAAGAGAAATCTGAATCAATCTTGCAGAGAAGGCGAGCGTAAACAGGTGCAAGTTTTGGTAAGTATTCTGATTAATTATCTCCCTTGACTTTATGCCTCCACGTCCCCCCGATAGCCTCATAGACAGTAAAAGATTGTCTGCGAGCTTCTCCTCCTGTCCATACGGTTATTTCTCTACTGTGCGACAGAGAGTGGCTGGTTATGACGCAATCCTTAGCCTATTTTTTACAAAACTGTTTCTATGGGACCATAACGTAAGCTAGAATGTAATGGAGCCTTTTATACATTTTCGTGTTTCTTTAGAAATAATTAATGGACAAATGGAGCCTTTAAACGCCTCAGATGTAAAGTTATTCGCTGTCAAAGTGACGCCAAAATGAATGGGAGTCAATGGAATGCTAACAGCAGGTGGGGGTCCGCTAGCCAATGGCGGCGCCCAGGGGTGCTTCAAAAAAATTTGAAACCCTGCCCCCCTGGTAAAACCAAAACACGTGACATGATCTGCTGCCGTGGAAACAGGCTGCACATTTCAGAGGCAGCAGTCAAATGAGACAGAAAGAAAAAAGGGGAGAGCGAAAAAGAGATGGAATGCAAAAAGAGAAAGCTAGCGCAACAGGAAAAAAATCTGCTATGTGTGTGGTGGGAAGTGTGATTTATCACTGGGAGAAGTGAAAAATGCAGATTGAGCAATGGGTGAACACAATCGTCAATTTTTTTGATGAACACTAGGGGGCAAAACATTTCATAACGGCTGGGCGGTTGAGAAAGGATTGAGTCTATTAGCAAAAACTCTTTTATTTGCAACAAAGTGTGATTAATATGTGGTAATGTGCATGTGAAAATATGAGCTTGAGGAAAATTTGCTGGCCAAATGTTTGCTGCTATATTTTCCTAAGGGCAAACAAGGGATATTAAATATTTTATAACAGAAAGGGAGGAATTCACAAGGAATGAATAGCACCTTCTGATGATTTTCACTTCCTGTCTGTGTTGCTGTAGCAAAATATGCACTTAAAGAACTATGGAAATGACTGTAGGTAATGACACAAATGCATTCAAAAAATCTATGCTGATGCAATTTTACTTTCTGCAGACAGTAACAGTACAATGGGGAATGTTGTGAATGTGGTGCAATGAATATATATATACATACATACATACATACATACATACATACATATATATATATATATATATATATATATATATATAATAGATAATTTACCATCTAAAGAAAAGATACATTACAAAGACTTAATTTAAATGCACTAGCATGCTATTCTGAATTCAACTTCTGCTTGACAGGTGGCTAATGAATAAGAATCAGGTTTTTGCACTGATAAATCGCAAATAACTGCAAAGTCTTATGTTAATGAAGAAAGACGTTTCGTTTCTGGTTGAGTGTATATGGTTTCCATGGATATGGATGGGTTAGCATTCTAACAGTGCTAACGGCGAGTATCAGAGAGGTTGCTGACACTGCACAAGGCAATGCATGGCTGAACTGTGTGTGTATGTGTGAAGGTGCCTTTGGGACAGTCCAAGATATGTTTATTCTTGAGCAGCTGACTGAATAACTTTTTCTAAGTACATCTGAATGTCAAATTTCCTTTTCTCGTCAATTCTGCTGTCTCTTTCGCTATCTTGTCCTCCTCTTAATCTCTCTGCTTCAGCATGTCTGTTTGATGTGACACATTCTTGTGTGTCCATTAGCGCTGTTATGCTTTGCCAAAATGAGCCAATTCTCTCTGTTTCCAGCCGCCAGTGACAGCATGAATACATGAATATAGACTGAGTTCTATGACTCATAATCATAAGGCTTTTATAAGAGCTAAGTGCTTTACAGTTGAAAGAAGAAAAGAGAGAGAGAGAGCGGGAAGCAAAATTTTTGTCACAAGAAGAGGAAAAGAATAAAGGGGAGCAGGGGAGCTTTGAAAGGATGTAGAGCTGGGCGATATACTGAATATTTATAATAAATGTACAATATTGCTGGTGACGTAAAAACAAACAATATTGTGAATGTTTGATGTGTTGATTGCACCATCTAAATTATTATTATTAAATTGAACTGAATCGACTGACTCGAGTTAAAAAACAACACTACTCTATTCAGTAGTGCTGCTTATTAATTGAACTTGATCACAATTAATAAACTTTGCACAGTTATTGAACTGAACTGAATAATGACACTATATATCGTCTTGCCACAGCTGCTTTATAGCACAATTTGGATTTGCATAATTGATTCTGTTCTTTTCCAGTTTAATATTGTAATGTTTTTTTTTTTTAAACAAAGCATTATAAAAATGAAGGTGACTTGACTTGAATGTTTTAATAGCATCTTTTATTTGATTTCAGTAGCAAAAATTGGTTGGTAAGTTTGGTTAACTTCAGTTCAATTTAATCAGTAAAAACAAAAATCAACTCAAAACTCGGATTCAATTATTCATTTGTATCAGCATTTAAAATTTTATTTTTGCATGGTATTTTTCAACTAATATTTTTTTTTATAATTAAAAATATGACATTAAAAAGTGTTAAAAAAGTATAATTTAAAAAACTGTAATAATATTAAAATATATGTAGCTAGCTATTAGTGTTTTATCTATTACTATTTATAGGCACTGGTGCCAAATAAATAACTCATTCTTGGGATCACTTAGTGAAAAGCAATGTGTAAAATGTGTTTTTTGTTCTTTATTTAGATTTTTTGCTATATTGCCCTTGAAGGAAAGCATAGAAAGGAAAAAGGTATAAAATAGGGGGAAGAAAATGTCCTTGAAGACTATGCTTAATTGTAAGTTTTCCTCATTTGTGGTTCAAGAAGGTGACCTTGTATATGAAGTATGTGAAGGTTGGTGTGTGTGATGATAGAATCTAAATGCTAATTCTCACGTGATGTCATTATTCTTCAGGAGTGCTGGAGGCTCTCTGTCTCTCTCTCTCTCTCCTTCGCTTCTCCCCCGTCCGCTGGGATACGCACTCCTAATCAGTTTCCCCACAGCTGATTACTTTTCTGAGGGGACATGGAGGCTGTGTCTCATATTCTCTGATTCTTTCTCGCGCTACCATGCTCCCTCTCGCTCTTTAGCTCGTTATAAACTAGCATCTGATCCAATGATGGAACGTAGGGCCCAAAAATAGGTTGTTCATCCCTTGAGTAACTGCCTCTGGCCAAATAACAGTTCTAGTTGGAGGACACAGCACCTGAAACTGCACTGCCATTAGAAAAATGTCCCATATTGTGAATGTAATGCATGCTGAGAATGTGAAAGATTGTATATTGTATCATTGTGACATGTCTAATTTTAGAGAAAATCTACTAATCCATAGGAAATCTACAGAACCTATAACTAACATGTAGCTTTTTATTAGCAATAGAATGATTAATTAATGGATAATATGAATTTTGAGTAAACATTTGATAAAAGAAGTATTTGTATACATTTTGACTTGACATCAGAGACCTTCCACATTGCTCTCCAGATGTCAGCATTAGCCACCGAAATACTCATATTTACATAAATGTACACATATGTTAAAGCATTTTAACACATGAATGTAAAACTATAAAAATATACTCTTATGTTCAAAAGTTTGGAATCACTAAGATTTTTTTTTAAAGAAATTACAACTTGTTCAGGAAGGGTGCAATAAATTAATCAAAAGTGACAGTTAAGACATTAATGTTGCAAAATATTTCAGTTTCAAATAAATGCTGCTTCTGGCCACTGAAAATGTAGCTGAGCCATCACAGGAATAAATTATGTTTTAAAATATATTACAATAGAATTAATTGGTAAATTTAAAGTTAATGTGTAATATTTTTTTATCAATATTACTGTTTTTACTATATATTTGATCACATAAATGAAGCCTTGGTGAGCATAAGGGTCAAAAATCGTACCAACCCCAAACTTTTAAATTGTAGTGTAGATGTTGATTTTGATAATCAAAATCATTTGAATCTTAAAATGAATTACAAATGAGTCATTAAAACGTATTTACAGTAAAAAAATTTTTTTAAATTAAATAAAAATTAAATAAAAAGTAGGAGAAAATAAATAAAGTGGCATACGTGGGTTTGGAGGCCTCAGCCTGGTCCGTCTGTAGCTTCTCTCCACCTTCCACCTCCATTGTGCAGTACACAATGCGGTTGGGAGCCAGCGACTTCAACCCCTGAACTTCCATAATCACCACCTACACAAAAGAAAAAGTTGGTTGTATTTTATATGCCGGTATAGTATGTTTTGCACATTCCTTTGGATGCTGTTTTAAAAGCTCTTATTTCATTAGCAGCCAATCAGGATCCACTCAACTTCTTGACCACATTATCAACTTTTATTATTATTCAACTTTCTTGTTCTTGACACTCACTGAATAAGCACTGTTTACGTCTGGAGCAAAAATCAATCTTCACACCCAGAGCACCTATAAAATCCGGCAGCTCGTAGCTCCCCAAAACAAAATAGACTCCAAAGACAGAAGCCAGGCTATCAAATCCATAAAACACTGCTCGGTCAGCCTTTGTGACTACTAAAGCCATGGCACGTTATAATCAACTGCCCTGAAAACGAGCTTGCTCAAGATAATATAATTATAGCAAAACCTGAGACTTGAGAGGGGAGATTTCTCAGAGGCATTCGATATTCTCAGGAATCATTTATCAAAAATGCAGTATAACCTTTTTTTTTAATATGCTGCAGCCCTTTCTGTCTACAGTCTATCTATAATTTATGTGATAGCAAGGTCTGGAAACTCAGTAAAGAATCTGTCTATTAATTCGAAATGATGAGAGGCAAACCCTTAAGACTACCAAAAGATATTTACAAGTGTGGTAGTAGCGCTTTTTGAGATTGTAGCACTTTTTTCAACTTTGTAACATGCTACATACTATTTTTACAGAGTTTGTTCAAATCAGCACATTTTATCAGTTCAAAGGATACAGCTACAGCTAAAACCTAAAAATACTTGGCAAAGATGTTGCTTTGATGGAATTGGCACCAAAAATGCTTAAAGGAATAGCTCATTCAAAAAATAAAAATGTACTCACCCCACGAACCATCCAGGATGTATTAGAGTTTGTTTGATCATCAAAACAGAATTGATAGTCCAAACAGATGATAAAAACACACCACAGTAAATCCACATAACTCCAGTCCATTAGTTAACATCTTGTGAAATGAAAAGCTGTGTGTTTGTAAAAAAAAAAAAAAAAATCCATTAATTGATGGACTGGAGTCGTGTGGATTATTTGTACAACCCGAATTCCGGAAAAGTTGGGACGTTTTTTAAATTTTAATAAAATGAAAACTAAAAGACTTTCAAATCACATGAGCCAATATTTTATTCACAATAGAACATAGATAACATAGCAAATGTTTAAACTGAGAAAGTTTACAATTTTATGCACAAAATGAGCTCATTTCAATTTTGATTTCTGCTACAGGTCTCAAAATAGTTGGGACGGGGCATGTTTACCATGGTGTAGCATCTCCTTTTCTTTTCAAAACAGTTTGAAGACGTCTGGGCATTGGGGCTATGAGTTGCTGGAGTTTTGCTGTTGGAATTTGGTCCCATTCTTGCCTTATATAGATTTCCAGCTGCTGAAGAGTTCGTGGTCGTCTTTGACGTATTTTTCGTTTAATGTTGCGCCAAATGTTCTCTATAGGTGAAAGATCTGGACTGCAGGCAGGCCAGGTTAGCACCCGGACTCTTCTACGACGAAGCCATGCTGTTGTTATAGCTGCAGTATGTGGTTTTGCATTGTCCTGCTGAAATAAACAAGGCCTTCCCTGAAATAGACGTTGTTTGGAGGGAAGCATATGGTGCTCTAAAACCTTTATATACCTTTCAGCATTCACAGAGCCTTCCAAAACATGCAAGCTGCCCATACCGTATGCACTTATGCACCCCATACCATCAGAGATGCTGGCTTTTGAACTGAACGCTGATAACATGCTGGAAGGTCTCCCTCCTCTTTAGCCCGGAGGACACGGCGTCCGTGATTTCCAACAAGAATGTCAAATTTGGACTCGTCTGACCATAAAACACTATTCCACTTTGAAATAGTCCATTTTAAATGAGCCTTGGCTCACAGGACACAACGGCGCTTCTGGACCATGTTCACATATGGCTTCCTTTTTGCATGATAGAGCTTTAGTTGGCATCTGCTGATGGCACGGCGGATTGTGTTTACCGACAGTGGTTTCTGAAAGTATTCCTGGGCCCATTTAGTAATGTCATTGACACAATCATGCCGATGAGTGATGCAGTGTCGTCTGAGAGCCCGAAGACCACGGGCATCCAATAAAGGTCTCCGGCCTTGTCCCTTACGCACAGAGATTTCTCCAGTTTCTCTGAATCTTTTGATGATGTTATAAACTGTAGATGATGAGATTTGCAAAGCCTTTGCAATTTGACGTTGAGGAACATTGTTTTTAAAGTTTTCCACAATTTTTTTCCACAATCTTTCACAGATTGGAGAGCCTCTGCCCATCTTTACTTCTGAGAGACTCTGGTTCTCTAAGACAAAGCTTTTATAGCTAATCATGTTACAGACCTGATATCAATTAACTTAATTAATCACTAGATGTTCTCCCAGCTGAATCTTTTCAAAACTGCTTGATGTTTTAGCCATTTGTTGCCCCCGTGCCAACTTTTTTGAGACCTGTAGCAGGCATTAAATTTTAAATGAGCTAATTAAGTGGATAAAAGTGTAAAATTTCTCAGTTTAAACATTTGCTACTTTATCTATGTTCTATTGTGAATAAAAAATTGGCTCATGTGATTTGAAATTCCTTTAGTTTTCATTTTATTAAAATTTAAAAAACGTCCCAACTTTTCCGGAATTCGGGTTGTAGATTATTATGATGTTTTTATCAGCTGTTTGGACTCTCATTCTGATGGCACCCATTCACTGCAGAGGATTCATTGGTGAGCATGTGATGTAATATAAAGTTTCTCAAAATCTGTTCCGATTAAAAAAAATAAATAAATCAACTAAATCTTAAATGGCCTGAGGGTGAATACATTTCCAGCAAATGTTAATTTTTGGTGAACTACTCCTCCTACCACTCTTTACGCATCTTACGTTGTCTCTCAAGTTTGGTTATTTGTTTAACACTTAATGGTTAATTGTATGCAAAACAGACAAGACAGAGATGTCAAAAACTTTAACCAAAGAAATTCAAATGCATGGAAGCTTTGAGCAGGGCCACAACTAAAAATCACACTCTCTCCCCTGGGCCTGATGAGATGACATACTATGTGAACCCTGCCCTTGAGCATAAAGCTAACACTGCCTGAAGGCTAGAACAGTTCTTACCTCAAGTGTGAAAGACAGCACAACATCAGACTTGGACAGTTGGTTTTCATCTTCCTGTCCCATATCAATGATGGAGGTGTTGTGTCCCCTCTTTAGCTTCTGCAGTTTGAACTCTCCTCCCTTTGAAACCGGCATGCTCTCCAGGTTAGCCATCAGCTGGTTAACTGAGCTCTTCAGCCCCTCGATATACATAGCCTCCATCTCCTTCGACACAAACTTGGGGAATTTGGCAGCCTGATTTTTTTAAAGAAATAGCAAATAAGTAAATTCTAATATTTTTTAATTATTCCAATTAACAATTTAAAAATTAAACTAATTTTAGCATTTTTAAAAACTATTATTTTGTCACCTTGTATGAAAGAAGGCTTAACTGAACTTAACTCAAAATGTCAACTTGACCCAAAAGATATTCATTATGGAACAAGTCCTACTTGGCAAATTCTTGTCGGTTTGAATTATAAAGGGAAAATGTGGGTGCATAAACTGAATTGGCTGATTTGCAATGGAATGGATGCCAGTTCTGTTTACAGCATGTCCGGTGCATCTCTGTCCACGTGTATGTGATCAAATGATGAGACTTACCCGGGCAATCTGATCAGCCATCTGCAGACGCCCATCCAGTTCTCTCCTGATCTGAGCTGCTTGCTCGTCCAGATTATCCAACTGCAACCACACACACACAAAGTAATATACTGGTTACCATTAGCACTCAAACCTCCACACACTAATACCAACCTATACATCTCCAGAAGGCATCTAATCAAGTCTGACCCCTGGTACAGCTTTCTTGCACCACATAGTGTATGTGACATAATTGGGTCAGATTGAAAAGGTAAATTGGAAACACACATCCTGAAAGCAGAAATACAACTGTTCCTAATTACTCTAAGTGATTAAAACTGATAAAAGTAACTTTCATTCATTTCAATTAAAGTGACATAATAAAATATGAATATAACATTATATTAAAACATAATATTTATTAACAATAATGAGAAATATTGCATTGGCAGCTGACTAAAATGATTTTAATATGATGTATCAAAACTATTTAAAAAAAAAAAAACCTTAATGACAAAAGCACATAAAATGAATAAAACATGAAAATGAAAACTGAAGAAAATAAAAATAAAAAAGCTAACAATATTAATAGATATTTAATATTAGTATATAATTTACTATTCATATTTTCAGTACTAAAATAACACTGATCCTTTGTTCATTTGTGAAATAAAAATGTAACAACGAACAGTTGCACTTCTCCCTTCAAGATGCCACCGACCTTTTCATCAAGTGATTAAACCTTTTAAAATATTATTCACCGAAATAAAACTGAAATAAAATATAATATAAATTTCACATTGGATTAGAGAGTATAAATGTTGCTTTGACAATACTGTGAAGTATTAAAATGACTGTAACTTAAACATTCACTATTTGATTAAAGGAAAAGTTCATTTAATATCTGTTACAAAGAATTTTTTATTCATACTTTTCACTTTTACCAACTGACGTATCCCAAAATGTATATCTTTATATATTTCTTGTCCTCAAATTCCACAGAATTCTGTGACCCACACACAGCATCAATAAAAAAATCTAATATATTCCATCTGTAACAAATTTTTGCTCTGCTCGAATATACAGCCTCTCATACATAAACACATGGGTATAAATCCTGTCCTAAAGCATAAACTATATCACACCCACAAGGGCCCTGGGGAAGATGGAAAACCCCAATGGAGAGGAAAATCTGATGTGCTGGAATAGGAAATAATCTCTTCACCCCCGATAACTCTGTTGCACGTGTGTGGGCGTGAATGAGTGTCACTGTCTGTTTGTGTGTTATGACATCTGAAGCCTCCCCATCCAAAGCCATCACTTCCTGTCTATGTCACTCTCTTGCTCCTGTCCACACAGAATCCATGGGCGACAGCACCAAGGCAACCCTTGCCATGGCGACAGTCAGTCTGGAGTGGGAAACCCTGTCACAAGGGGCAGAGTTGAGTCCTCATCCCCAGAGCCCTGTCTATCTTTTGCCCTGCTCTCCAGAGGCTGTGTTCTAATTAAGCATGGCTCAGCAAATACAGGAACCTTCTGTGTGCGCATTTGTGCTAGTGCAACCCCTGGAATAGAAGAAGTGCATATTTGGAGCAGAATTCTCCGCCGAATTGTGTTCAACTAAAAGCTTTTGTTTAAATTATTGATCAAAACCCCTTTGGTCTTTTAAAGTCTGCATATGGGCTTCTCTGAAGCTAAAAATGCCAGAGTGAACTTTGATGGCACATTGGGAGGACTACAATGACCTTATGACCTGTTTCATGATCGCATTGTTCTCCAGGCTTGCTCGAGGGAGAGTAGTTGCGGAAGGGCGTGCCATAATATTTGGAAACAGGCAACCTCTGCTCTCGGTTTATGCAAAATGAGCATCTTTCTGTGGTTCTCGAGCATTTCATGCACGTATCTAACAAATAAGCCGTTTTAAATAATTTACAGGAGACATCGGTAAACACGACTGAAATGCTGGTCAGGAATCACCTGGTAGTACAATTACAAACAAGGCAGTAAAGCTCAATTTCCTCATTTATTCTGCTCGCTTCTGTTCTGTTTGAAGGTAAACGGCTCTTTCATCAAAAGCCTAGTCTTAATAATAGATGGCAAACACAACATGGAGGTCGGGTGTCTGTCTGTACAGAGGTTCATCATTAGTTTATTTACCTCAGTTCTTCATTCAGCAGCTGTAACTCTGGTGTAAACGCCACGTTATGGGCATCTGTTTAACTAAACTCACTGATACAGTGTGTGACATTTCACATCAACGCATATTAAAGCAACGAGCCAAGGGAAGTCATGCATTATATTGATTTTACACTAATAAATGGTAAGTGTTGTTAAAGCAGTCATCCTTAGCCTTGCTAAAAACACTGTAATACACAGCCTTGAGTAGATTATTACTTTTATACAAAAAGCAGTATAAAATGCATCAATGTTTAATAAATTCAAATATATGTGGATATGAGGAAAACAGTTAATATAGTAATACAAAATAATACAAAGTAATCACAAAAAAAAAAAGATTGCACCAAATAATGCAGTTGTCTCTTAAGTGAATTCAAATTCAAGTACAGGAAAATAAACAAAAGGTTCCTTAAAAATTCAATGAAATAAAAATTCAAGGGGATACTTATAGCTTGAGTCTTATGCTTAAATGCTCCATTATGGACAGTACATTAAGTCAAATGTGTTTACCTTTGACAAAATGTATTGTTTTTGGACGGGATGTTTTATGGAAAGTTTAGCAGAAAGAGGTAAATACTTTCTGAAGGCACTGTAACTAAATCGAAAGCTCTCTTTGCTCTTGTTGGTCTCTACTGCAAGCAGCAGTGGCGGACTGGGACAGTAAATCAGGCCGGGAATTTGACTCCACCCCAGGCCACCTCTGTTGCTGCAGTCACCACCACCCAATTCATGTGTCCACCAGACTGCTAAACTCTTTGGCTCTTTCAGGTGTTTGAATTGGGTTATACTTAAAAAATAAATCAAAATCCTTAGACTGTGGATGGGCAAAATAATCAAATGAAGTATCAAGAAGTATCAAGGCATTCACTGTCTCTATCATCTTTCCCTGAATCCCCCTCTCTCTCACTCTGCACATTGAGTTTCTCTGCAATATGAAATAAGCACTTTCAATAATCTATATTAATTATGCAGCCATCAATTGTATGTCCCAATGATCACAGTCCTACTACTGATGATCTTATAAATCATAAAAGCACATATTTTTCTAAGAGTATAGTCAGCATGTTAAGTTTTGCTTATAGCTTAAACTTTACCTGAAGGTTCCTGCTCTGACTCAAAAGCTGAACTGTCCACCCTCTCTTGTTCAACAGCAGGAGCACTAGCAGCACTAGTGCTTCTGTTGCTTCCTTCGTCACCTTCAAAATAAATAAGCATTGTACACTAGGTTACAAACTGTAGGCTAGAAATGTAAAATCAATTTCTGGTCAATTTTGGCACTAAAAAAATACTGTATCCCCATATGTAAAACAGTGTGCTAGTTTGTCATTAAGATGCTCTTTTAAAACATCTATCATTATATACATTTGTAATTATATATATATATATATATATAATTAAAAAAAAAATTTAATATAGATTTTATCTATTGTAAGTCGCTTTGAATGAAAGCGTCCATCTGCCAAATGATTATGTAAATATTAGGGTGGAACAGTTCAACTTTTTCACAATTCGGTTTGTTTCACGGTTTTAGAGTCACGGTTTATGTACCGTTGTATGTGCTATGTTTATTTAAAAACTATACTTTCAAAAAATATATATATTATCATATTATTAAGAATATTCTAACTACAAGCAACAGCACAAATAAATACAACAGAGTAAAGATACAAATAAAATAAACTGACTGTCAGGGGTTTTTTAGGTAGGTCTTGCATTAGTTTTTAGGTACAGAAATTAAATAAAGTAATCAAATGTAAAACAGCATTGCATTTTGGACTATAAATTAAAGATTATTCTTTATTAAAGTTAAAAAAGCTTTTTAATCAAGAGCAGTGAGTGATTTCTTTGTTGTTGCTGTTCGATTAATATACTGTCACAAGAATGCACTAACAGTGTTCGTATTAGTATTGAACAACAGTGAATGATTTGTCCAGGGTTTTTTTTTTCTTTTTCTTTTTTCATCGCTGTTGTAATGTCTGGGAATCCAGAATGCGCTTCCATCAGCAGAAACATATATTAACTGAACCCTGTTTGTTTTATGTGTTATTTATAGTAAACCATATTACAGATGCTTTGTCAGATTTAAGTTGAACAGCGGTCCCAGCGCGTGCCGAACCGTGTGTGGTGAACTGAACGGTTCGGTTTTTTCAGTGAACCGTCCCATCTCTAGTAAATATAAATGTAATTCTGACCGACCTGCTCCCTTACTAGCGAACATGGCTGGGATTTTGCACCAATTTGCTGCGTCTGTGGCCAGGGCGATTTTCTAAGATAAAGCCTGCCTCTGGTTATAGCCAATTGCCTGGTATAATCACCAGCTCCAGACACTGAAATATAATTCAAAGGATCTTTAGCATTTGACTGCTTTTTGTGTAGTTTGGACCCGGTAATTCAAAAGACATCCCTGTTGGCTTTAACGTACAGCAGCCAGCGTAACAGGCACAGGGTTCGAACGGTAATGTTCGCTTCAGTTTCATGATCTGATGGAGGCGGCATCTCAGCAGAGGGAGCTCCCGACAGCTGTTGCCCCAATTCCTCGGTCCTCACCGAGATCGAGCGAGTGAAACTCAGAGACTCACAGCATCAATAATGCATTCACACATTTAGATTTGCTGATGGCAGACTGTGTTCTCAACCTTGCTCCTTTCTTCCTCCTCTCTCTTTCTCGCCGTTTCTGCTGTCACCACACTCTCTCACAGCATCTCTCTCAACAACCTCTCCACCTGTCTTGATTCTCTCTCTTCCCTTTAAGGCTCCTCTGCTGCGTGTGGGAAAGTGACATCTGTGACATTGTGTGAAGTAATAGGGCAGACAGCATAAGATCGAGTCATGTGACTAAACCCTACAGCATGACCTTCAGCTGTCCACTGATATATTCGAAAAGTCTGAACATCTTGGCTACTCTATTATTGATCTACTGGCCAGTCTGGCAGATAGGAAGTGACAGAGGTTTTGTGTGTGTGTCTTTTTTGTGTGTGTGTGTTCATGGGTAGGGATAGATTAGAAAACATGTTGCAATGGTCAGCAAAAGCAGGCTATTAAGACACACCAAAGAAGAAGAAAAATGAAGGATTTGTAAGGCCATTTTACACAGTACAGAGGAATTCAGTTCATTTTCAATGGGACAGAGGCGGCAGAATGGAGGTGGCACTGAAAGCAACACTGGTTGCTGTGCTTGTGCTCAAAAATGATTTGTTGTGCATGTGGAAAGATTAGAAAAGAAGACATTCAAAGGTAAAATATGTCTTTCCATTGCTTTTATAAACAATAAAACATTTTTGTTGTCAAAAAATGCTTTTGCTGATTTTCCTAAGCTATATAAATCTAAAAAAAATAAAAATAAAAAAATCATATTTCAAAAATAACATTTATATAGGCTGATTTTTATTTGTGCTTATACACATGAAAATAACACATTTAATGGTCACTAATGCAAATCAGTCAGCTTCTATACAAACACGATGCTAGTCTAAAAATAATGGTGCATATTTATTAATGGTGCATATGGCAACATAAGTATTAAGATGATCACAAGTTGACATTTTTTTCATGATAATTCATGTAATGTAAAAACTAATGTATTTGAATCAATTCAAGTATATGCTACTTTTTAAAAACTAAAATCATAAAAATAAATCTATATAATAAGAGCAATTTAGTTGCAAAGGGCTGGAATATAATATTATTATAGTATTTGCCTCATTCACAAAAGCACTTTGCTTTTGTTTGCTAGATTTGTGCAATACTGGGTATCATTTTATTTCCAACATCACATGTATGGAAAACAAGAAAGGTAAAAAATATATTAAAAAAAATAATTGGTCACACTTTATTTTAGGGTCCAATTCACACTATTAACTAACCATTAACTATAACTTTTGCCTCAATTAACTCCTTATTTGATGCTTACTTATAGTTTATAAGGTAGTTGTTAAGTTTAGGGAATTGGGTAGGATTATGGATGTCATGCATTATATGTACTTTTTAAGCACTAATAAACAGTAAATATGTTAATAATACACATGCTAATAAGCAACTAGTTATCAGTGTGAATTGGACCCTATTCTAAAGTGCAGGGGCGCTGCACAAGATCCCGGGCCCTATGCATAGGCAGTCCTAATGACCCCCCCCGAAAATATATATTCTAGACTTTTCAAGGGCCCTCTCTTCCTTTGGGGCCCTGGTAATCAGTAGTGGTTTTACCCCCAGTCCGACGCCCCTGCTAAAGTGTTACCAAATAATTTTACTGCCTACCATGCACTGTATAAAATGACTTTAAGACAAAAAGAGAAGTAGCAAATGAGAGACATAAAAATAAAGAGACAGGTAGACAGAGATATGCTCTTAAATGGCTGATGGTTTCCTTTTTTCTAGTTAAGAGTCAAATATGCCAGAGTTCGCCATGTACTATAAAATAATGAAAGGATAGAACAGCAAAACTGTTCTTTTAAAAAGGGCAGAAGCAGCCCCATTCTTTTGAAGGTCTGTTAGGGGAAAAGACAACCAATTATGCACATTATTATATAGAACAAATGCATTGTTTCAGTGCATGATAGCATAAAAATGTGAATGATCATTTGCAGTGTGTGTGTGTATGTGTGCCATAACCCTGCTGGTTCATTCTGAGCTGTTGATTAGTGGAGCACATAATCAGCTCCTGTCACCGGCAGCAATGAACCAACCTTCTCTCTTTCTCTATTTCTGCTGTTACTGTTACCAACATACATTAAGAAACGGCTTTTGTTGTTGGGTCAGCTGGACTGATATGGGTTGTATCAACTTTTCCAATTACTCCTGAGGAGATGAACAGGAGCTTTAAATGCAAAGCAATAGAGCTGACAAATTAAAGGAGCTTTTAAAGTGAGAGAGAGAGGGAGGGAGAGAGGGAGAAAGACAGAGATAGAGGTTGTCTGACAAAGCACAATATCACTGCCAGTTTTCATATGCACGCAATAATTACTGTATGTACTGTAGGCTTGGCAAAGACAACATACTGCTATTGTTGAAACTTATGTTAGGGTTTTCTTATATGTGCTGCCAGTGTTTCATCATCTCACATCGGCTCATTTACTGCGAATCAAGCTGTTCTCTTTTATTTCACAATAAGAGTATTATTGTGATAGAACATGTTTAGTATTTGAAAAATCCTATTGCAATCATATAGCAACGGCAATGTTGTCTATGGAAAAAATAAAAAGTGATTTTGTTCTCTGTTCACTGGAAGAGGTTTGAGTTGGTTTTTATTAAGGCTATAACTGTCACACTTTATTTTAAGGACCAATTCTTGCTATTAACAAACCATTAACTTGACTAATTTGCTACTTATTAACAGCAAGGTATTTGTGTAGTATAGGTATTGGGTAGGATTAGGGATGTAGAATATGGTCATGCAGAATATGTGCTTTATAAGTACAAATAAACAGCCAATATGTTGCATGCTAATAAGCAACTAGTTAATAGTGAGAACTGGTCCCTATACTAAATTGTTACCACTGTAAACTCTTTTTAGACTGTAAATATGAGACAATTCTTTACATATATTTTTAAACCGTCGGAGAAGCTGACATTAAAAGCTACTCATGTCCCCTAAACAACAAAGAACAGACAACAATGAGAGAAAAGAAACAGGAAAGGCTGAATGAATCTATTCAGTAATTCAATGAGGAGGCTCTTGGGAGCACCAGAGGTGTGCATCACAGAGAGAATCTATTTGTGACTGGAGGGAGATGAGCTTGAATGGACCAGTTTATGAGCTAGCACTAACTACAGCGCACAGCACATTCACTGTTTTCTATTATCTCAAAGAGATTTAACTTGACTTAGAAGCAATTCAAGCAATAATATTGAAAAGTAGTCCAACGTTACCCCTGAAATGCAGTTTTATGTTATCCGTATGACTATTAGGAATTCAGCATTAGAGTAAAATGTTATGACTTTGCTTTCAGTCGCCAAGGCACCAGCAAACACTAAATACGCCGTCTCGGTTCCTTTGTTTGCAAACAATATTTGCCGAAACACTCCCACCACAACTGCCCGCCATGGTTCATTAACTATTGCCTGACGAAATAATCAGAAAGCAATCCTACACTCATACTCATCCATCCTAATTTGACAGGTTTCCTGTAAAAGGTTTCTGTTTATTAATGCGCAAATGGCTGATAATAACACACACTTTGAGATGGTTCAGTACCTCTGCATTTAAATGGCCTGGAATATCTGCTGCTGAAATAAGCAGTGAATACATACCTGTATAGTATCAGGTCTAGCATAATTTGTTTGCAGATGTCACTTATTTTAATGTTCTATTGTTAACATAGTCATATTTAAGCATTTAAAATGTCCAAATACTTTTTAGGCTTGCTGTATGTATAGCTTCAGCTCTGAAAAATGGAAAAACAAAGCCAAAAGAAAGATTGGCCGTGAACGTAATGCAATGGATTGTTTGTTTTTATTTGTGATGATGGGTATGTGTATGTGCAGGGCAGTCAACAGCTCAGTTGCTCCAGCTGAATCCACAGAGCACCAGATAATTTTTGCCAATTATGTGTGATTGTGCTTTCATTAAATACACTGCAGGTGGTGTATGAAGCATCTTTTGGCAGCCAAGAGAAAACGCCTCCTACACATGGCCTTGTGATCCACACAACAGAGTCCTTACTGAAGATAAAGGGAAAGAGCAAGAGAAAGGTTTTTCTAGGTTTGATGTGAAGCGGCCTGATCGATTCTTGTTTACTTTGTAAATAAACTGACGGTAAACACGTTTTTGATACTGACTCGGAAATCCAACCAACTGCCTGCTGTGAGATCAGCTTAAAGTGCAAGTTGTAGCATTTCTCAAATCATCAAAAAATATAAGTAACCTTTACCGAATTAGTTTTTCAAAGCTAGTATAAATCGATGCTGATTGACCAGCTAATTGATGATCTCCCAAAGCAATTACAAGGGCTTTTTGATCATAAAAAGCACTGATCTTGCCAACAGGATGATATGACATCCAGCCTCTGAGTCATCCCAAATCTGCGGCTCTGATCTTTTCAAAGTGCGTTTAAATTAAAATAGCTCTTTTAGCTGTGTCATGAGTTCTCCATCTACTCCAGAAAGCATTTGCCTTGGAGGCTTCTCTAATATAATCTCTTATAAGCCAAAATCTTGAAGATATAGTTTTATGACCCTTTCTTTTTGTATCCATTAAGCCTAACAATGAACTGTGAAATCATTAAAAAAAGGTCTATATACTACCGTTCAAAAGTTTGGGGTCAGTTTTTAATGTTTTTGAAAGAAGCCTCTTATGCTTGCCAAAGCTGCATTTATTTGATCAAAAAGCCTTTAAAACAGTATTATTGTGAAATGTTATATAACTGTTTCCTGTTTTGATATATCTTTTAATATAATGTATTCCTGTGATAACAAAGCTGAATTTTCAGCAGCCAGTCTTTTCAGAAATCATATTTTCAAGAGCCATCATCATGCTTAATATTTTTGATTGCTTAATTTCATTCCCCAGAAGAAAGAAAATCACATAGGTTTGAAAACGCACATAAGTCTGAGTAAACGATTACAGACCTTTCAACTATTTCTGTAAGAGTATGTAAAATTCGACGATATAAAAAAGTGCCTATGAAACTGGCAGAAAATCAGAGGCGAAACATTGTTTGTTTGCCACAGAAACAGTGCTTGCAGGTATACTTGTCACACAGAAATGGTGAAAAATGCTGGTTGTGTGCTTATTTGTCGGCAGATGCAGCAATTTTGCCCCTGCCAGCACTGTGATGTTTTGACTACCCTGACATGAACGCTGCCAGGACTGAGGAGATTTTATGCTGAACTTCCCTCCTACTTGTTCCGCTCCCCTCGCTTGCTGTTTGTTCATCCATCGAAAAGACATGCTTACAAGTTGATATATCAATGATTTCTTGCCGTCGCGTTTCCCCAAAGGCATTTTTCAGTGTGTTATAGATCCCTTAAGTGCTTTCAACAAATGCCTATTTGGCCATATTTACAAACTGAGGATGTTTAATTAGGATAAGGAAATAAACTTAGTCTCCAAGTAAATGCTCTGTAGCATCCCATCTGAGCAATATAAGATCCATTAAAAACCAAATGGACTAACACACACTTTAGCTGTGTTTTTGGCTTTCTGAGTGACAAACATTGGGAGACAGTATGCTAATTTTCCACCCTGAAGTCTGAGTTAGCAGGAAAAGTGGGTTAGCCATCTTCAAAGCACATTTGAAAGACTGAGATTTAATGGCGGAGGCTCAGATGAGATCTCTCTCAATAAAGCTGAGGAAAAAGACCTAAAATATGAAGACTATAAGCGTCTGCAATTTTATAAGCCCAGTGCTTTTCATATGGATGTACCTTTTGGCTTAATACCTTTTAAAGTTGCTGTCCTAGGGTGATGTGTTTATTTTATTCAATGTTCAAAAAACATTCCCGTAAACTCTGAAGAGACACATTCAAAATAACTTTCTGTATTCCTAAAGAATGCTATGAAAACTTCAAAAACAAGCCATTTTATTATTCGTTTGAATACAGGGACACATGCAAATTGTTGTTGATTTAGCTCTCTTCATCCCCAAATGACAGTAATTTCTGTACTTCTAGACAAACATCATACCTGTGCCAGCACTGAAGTTTTCTTGATTTATTATAAACCCAAGGACAATAAAACCAAAGCACACCCTTCACTTGAGAAAACACAAATTATTTTAGATCTAAAAATCTTATGTTGTTTGAAGTAGTCATCAGGGACCTTTGCCTTACTTAGATCTCGTTACAATGGGGATCTTACCATAACATTACACTGCGAACTAAGGGGAGGTTAAAATGACGTGTGTATTTGCATTCAAAGTAGATTGAGTGCAACAGCTTCAAATAGAACGCAAGGGTCTTGAAATGCACAACGAGGAGCGTCGCAACAGCCAAGGCATCATTCCGATGCATAAACCAACAATTAAACAACAGCAGAAGAGGAATGCTAGATCACTACGTGCTTGAATTACACTTTCATTTCAAGGCAAAACTAATAAAATACAATCCATAGTTTATACATACAAGTCTCTGTTCACCCAAAATAGTTTATATAACCAAAATGTTGTACAGGTATATACTGAGTCAAACAGCTACTTTCCCACCTACCTGGCAAGCCTGGTACAACAGCTGGTGCTCAAACTTCTTGATCCCCAGGATCATTTGGAACATCTCGTAGAGCTGTTCTTTGCTCAGGATGAGCTCGGAAGCAGCGCTGGCTGTCATGCGCTGCTGTGCCTTGCGTGGGTCCTCGTCTCCACGGTAGATGGTGTCAAACTTAGCCATCCAGGAGCTCAGCACAGTCTCTTTGCTCAGACCATCGATCTCTGGCAGGCTCCGGACACGTTTCTCGATATGACGCTTGAACACCTCACGACAGTCCAGAGCAGATAAACCTCCTGTTTGGACCATCTTAGCAACACGGTCACTCTTCAGAAAAACCTGCAGTTCACACAGACAAGGGGAAGGCAAAAAAAAATTCTAAATATATTCAGAATTGGAGTTTTGTGATTTTTAGTCACGTACATGTGCTATATGCTATCTTAACATTGACTTTTAACTGACCTTTAAATGTACAAATGTGATTTCATTGAATAAAATTAAATAAATATATTTATTTAATAATATGGTCCAACTTTATATTAGATAGCCTTAACTACTTAATACTTACATTTAAATTAATAGTTTGGTACAATGCACTTATTGTGTAAATACATGTTTTTACATTGTACATATTTTAAAAATACCTGCATGTAATTACATCTGAAATTAATTTCTGTAACTGCATTTATAATTACACTTGTTGACCCACCCCTTATACATTAACCCACCCTTAAACCTACCCATACCACCAAACCTGTCCCTAACCTTACCCGTATCCCATCTTAATAGCAGCAAAAGTGTTTTGCTATGCAATATAAACACAATAACTACCACCTAATATAAAGTTGAACCAATATTATTCCTTGAGTATAATACTATATTAATCTAACTGAATAATTAAAGGCTACTGGCAATTTTTGTTAAAAAAGTGATATGTACAATTCAATAATTAACCTAAGACAAAAAAACTGCACTTGCCAAGTCATTTCATTGGGCCTTTAAAGGTGAGGTGGTGATAAAACCAAAAAAAAAAACGTGCCCTTCAAAAAGTTTCACTTGGATAACTTGAAAACATTCACTGTGTTTTCAATCACTCCAATCTGCTAGAGGAAATTATGCCTCAGCGCTCCTTTAATATTCTATGCTGTGATAGATACAACATCATCTACAGTGATATACTGCAGTAATATAAGCAACGTCATTAACGCCATGGAAAGCAATGGTAACTGTAAAATTTCACAGCTTCGAAATTATGGGATCAGTGTGGGCAAAAATGCTGCAGTCCTATGGGCTCTCTCTCTGAATTATTCAGGAGATATTTTCTAATTCAAACCAGAATAACGGGAGAGAACATTTGTGATTTTATTCTTTAGTCCAACTGAAATGACTGTTGAGTTCCAACTGCCTCCTCTTTTCCTATACGCAATGTTTCAAATCTGGTTTTATAGAGGTGCGAGTTAAACATGATTTATGTTCTTCTTAACAATTGGATTTCTTGGCAGCTGCTTTTCTTCATTCCTTTTAAAAGCCCTTCTCATTCTCCATTCAAGAAGACAAATAGAGATTTAAATTGCTGTCTGGTCCCAATCCAGACGGCAGTTTACTATAAGCTTCTCTTTCGGTGGCCTGCTATAACAAACTAATTTGGAAATTTACAGTTCTGCAAACAAGCCCTGCAATGGCTTTTCTGCTTGTATCATTATAGAAATCTGAGGGGGAAAAAATTTGCATGTTTCAGAGAAGTATTGCTACAGTCTAAAAAAGTTTGTAAATATAGGGCACAAAGTATTGTGCTAATATTAATTTTACATATTTATTTTCACAGGTGGTTTACCTGTATTACAAATATGGTGATTTTAGGCTTAAAGGAAATGTCCTGGCATGAGATAAGCAGTCTTTTCTGTTTTTCTACAGATTTAATGAAGTGTAGCCGTTCACAATTTGCCCATTTAATAACTAATTGCTAACTAATTTTATCTGCAAGTTGTAGGCACTATGAAAGACATACATTTTCACTTACTGTATATGCTTAGCTATTAATTCTTGCATATGTCTGCACACTAGCACTCATACTGTATACAGCACTCATGAGAATATTGTAATTGCTACTGGCTACAATAAATCATTACTTACATCTTTGGCAATTAAATAAAATGCACAGATATTAATGATTTCACATGTGAGGCAGCCTAAAGTATTTTAATAACCACTTTCAGCCATATTGCGCAAGTAAATTACCATGCACAGAGGCCCAAACCACAGCAACAGGACCACAATATTCGAATCCATTAGAATAGCAATCTCTTCACAGAGCATGTGTAAAGACTTATGTTTTAGCTACGGAGAGTCGTCACCAAAAGGGCTATTTAGACACTCTCATCTCTATGGTAATTCACTTAGAAAAAAGTTGTGTCATCATCTAAATATTTTGTCTAATCTGCAGTGCGGTAACTACTGTACAACGGCTATGTAACATTTCGAAAACACATTGTATAATAATCAACGGGTCATTGTTGTTTGCCATCAGTAGCCTGTGCTAATTGCCTGAAGGCGAGGTTAATATGTCACAACCTTACATGGACAGAGACACCAAACCTAATTTAATTAATTCAGTGCACCATTCTTAGTATTCTTAAAATTCTTAATTATTCTGTGAAATTTACAGTTTAACAACATTCCTCTTTGACCAATAAGGAAACCACTACATTCTTTTATCTCTGGTCAAATATCACATTAAAATAGGCTGATAAGTCTGAGGCACCAGGTTTGAGGCTAAAGTGATGCTTAAAAAAAGGTTAAGAGTAGATATTTAAAAAGGCTGAGCAACCAGTAATGCATTGAAGTGATTCCTTGAGCAATACAAAGGGGAGTTTGCACCATTTATTTTACTGTTGCAATGATACTTCACCTCAAAATAGCTCTGAACTGCATTGATGAAGGCTTCATCTGCCACAATCTGTGTGTCTCCTTTGAGAAAAGACTCGAAGCGGTCTTTAGTGGTCTGCAGCTGCTGCTTGGTGATCTACAAGGAGAAATAAAAAAAATTTAACAATGTCAAAATTCAGATAATTTGTGATTGCAAAAACCCCAACAATATTTCATAAGACCAGTGCATTCATTCATAGTTATTACAGATAATTCAATATAAAAACTGTTAGCTTTTAATCATTGACTCAATCTAAAATGGTCTCAGTTGCATTTGTTATCAGATTTTGCACACTCAGATATGAATAAAATTCTATTACGGTTCAGGACTAAAGTAAATGATGTTACCACAAAAGGGTTAGAGATTTTTCAGAGACGAATGATAAAAGCAAAGTATGTTTCTTTTTTTATCAGGAGACATTGAATACAACCTTTTTTTTCCTGAAACACTCCCACAAGAACATAGTCTCTTCTCACGTCTACACTAAAAAATACGCTTTCTGCTTTAAGCTAAAAAAAAAAAAGAAACACTCACCCTCTAACTCAATCACACACGTTCTCTCTATTCTCACAGCCAGAAATCTCTAGCTACATCTCTCTCACACTCATTCTCTCACTCGCACAGTCTAATTTTAACTTTCCCTTTGCAGAAATTGTGTACTTAAATCCTTCATATTTTTTATATATGTTGATTTTTCATGCATAATACATCTTATTTCACTGCAAGCCTACAAACGCTTCTACTTCCCTCTCTCTCTCTCTCTCTCTCTCTCTCTCTCTCCTAATGTGATTCATCACTCTCCCTGAATGTCATCAGGGCACAAGATGACAGAGTGACGAACGAGTAAGCAACAGAACGAGATAAGTGTTGTGAAGGAGAAAAAGAGCAGACCCAACAGTATCCTCCTCCTCCTCCTCACATAAAGCAAAAGAGCGAAGCACTGACAGTTACAATACCACTGTGTTTTATGACAGTGGATATCAACTGGTTTTGCATCAGGGCCCAGATTTTACAGTGGACAAAATGCACCCCAGCACCATGAATTGCTTATCATATAAATACCCCCCCCCCCCCCCCCCCCCCAAAAATAAAAATCACTCAGTCAAAAATTAAATTTTATTTCCAGATATATTTATTAATACATCATTTTAAGTATTTATGAGTATTTAAGTATAAATTATATATTAATGTTTTTCATTCAATATGAACTCATATTAACATGCATTATTATATTATCACTTACATCAAAATAGTTGTGTTAAGATTTTTATTTATGGTTTTACTTTCATGTTCCACTGAAAACATAAAAGCAGATGTGTTTGGAACAGTATAAGGGTGAGTAAATGATGACAGAATTTACATTTTTTTATGACCTACTGTATCCCTTTTAACATTACTATGAACTGCACAACAATACGCAAAATTATGACACGACAGGTTGAACAGGAAAATGGTCAATTCTGTAAACGCATAAACAGCCGTGTGTGATTTATCAGCCTAACACATGGAGCAAACAATCAGCAAAATATTGTACTAGGCTGCTGAATATGAGAAGTGTGCATAAACATATCTATGTGATTTCAGTGCAATTACCAACAAAAGCAATAAGTTAAAGCGCAAAACACATTGTGGTCAGCACAAACCATCCCAACTGAACCAGTATTTAATGTAGTCTGGTTTGTGTTTTCTTTTCATTTGTACACAGTACATTTCACATAATAATTTATGTATTTTTTTCCTCCTTTTAAACGGGTCATTTTATGTGATTTCATGTTTTCCTTTGTCTCTGGAGTGTTACAAGCTGTTCATGCATAGATAAGTTCAGGAAGGTAAAGTCACAAAGATTAAAGTCTCAAACCCAAAGAGATATTCTTTCTAGCATAGTATACCTTAGTACCACATGGCTCTCTGGAATACTTGATCCTGATTGGTCCATCATGGCATTCTATGGTCAAACATTTCACATAATGACCTTTGAACTGTGTATAGGAGCACATTCTCATGATTTCCAACATAGCAGTGCTAGTTTAATGTCTTGCGTATCCCTCCACTCTTTCTTCTCATGTAATAAAAAGCTAAAATCAATATTTCATAGGTTTTTATTTATTCATTTGGTAAGTACCAGTGCAATAAGTAGAAGAATTTACAGTGAGCCAGTGATTATCACAAAACATAAACCCCCTCTTCTTCTAATCATCTTGTCAAAATACATTTTGCAAAAATGACTGGTTGACTTTATGTTGTCCCTCACATACAGTATTTTTATCTATATTGCAAAGTATGCATTATTTCTATGTATGTGATAAAAGGCCAATGATCTGCATGATTATATTATTTTTTATAGTGTAAGTCACAGTTTTATCATCTCACTGAAACATTCAAAACCTTTAAATGTGCTCTATTGCTCTGTCATGCATACAATATGGTGGTTTGCTAAGCATAGCAAAAAACACAAAGTTTAACAAGATGTTATGTTGCCATTCGCCTTGAAACCACCAGTTTGACAAGATATAAAGGAAATGGTTTTCTGTGTGCAAGTGTGTAGGAGGAAGGTGGAAAAGTACAAAGTAGCATGTGCCTGTGAGGCATCACAGCACCATCTGTGTGTTCATCTCTCTGCTACTGTCCCCTCTCCTTTACACACACATAGAACAGTTGACTTTATCTGCTTTCTGAACTGTCTGTACAAAGAATACTATAGCCCTGAAGAACAGCTTGTAGCCCTCAATATTTCAGAGTATGCTTTTCTCTTTGTTATTTTCCAGGATAGTTTTTATGAAGGCCGTGTACAGGCACACAGAAGGTTTGACAGGTCTGGAGTGTGTGTGTGTGTGTCTGCATTCTCCATATGATGTGAATATAACATCCATGTATATATAATGAAGACATTCAAATGCAGGTGTTTAAAGGCCCCATATTTTTTCCTGTGTTGATATAATTCATACTGGAAGAGGAAGCTGAAACTAAGGTCATCAAAGTGAGGGCACACTGTCTATGAAGAGACAGATTATACTTTGTCTGTTAAAAGTTTATTTTGTCAATGTTTTGAAGTTCATTCGCATATCTATGGCCTTAAAACTAACAGACAAGGACTAAAAACCTCTCTATTGGTCGCACCTTTAATAGTATATAAATAATGGTAAAATAAAGGCTTTATGCATTTTTGTGTTTCGCAGGTGTAACACAATATAGAACATCACCATTTTTTGGAATAATTACATTAGGCTGTATGAAGCACCATTATATTTCTCTCTATTGAGCCCCTAGATGCAGGTGTGACCAATAACCATCATCATTCTAATGGTACCTCCACCCCCTTCCAAGATTTCCCATTAATTCCCTCTAGATCCCTCTTATCATGATTGCCCTGTAACAGACTGATTCATTTGTACACACTCTGGAGCAGACAAAGACATACTGTATTTCACCACCAGGGGAGAATGCAAGTTCATTTTAAATAAGTAAATGCTTCCCTACAAACAAGCACAGCAAACCTATTGCTCTTTAAAAATAAATAAAAATAAAGCATTGAAAATCATAATCTGATTTTTGTCAGAAAGAAAGAAACATGCAGCCCTATATTGGTCTAATTAAAAGGTTGAATAAGATTTTTCCTCCTCTGCAACTGACTAGCAAGAACCAATATATCTAGTCCCATTGTAACATCATGTTTCTATAGGAAATATGTCAACAGAATGGAAAAAAGTAATTTCTCCAATGAGCAATTTGGTAGAATCACCTAACAAAACAGAAATAAAAGATGGTTCATCTGGGCTTGAACATTGCTGACTTCTTGCCTTTTCAGCTACAGATAATCAGACTCGTCTCTTTGGAAATACGATCGTAGTGCTTTTTACTTCAACCTCACCTGATGAATCCATTCTCCTGTTATAACATTATCATTTCAGCAGCCGTATCTTATTTATAATGTCCTTTACATTTAGTTTGTGTCAAAAACAAAAGTGTACATTTTCTTTTGTGTGAATGAAGAAACAGCAGAAGAAAATGAGGCACTCTATCAGTGTGTGCGTGTGCACACTCCGCAGCAGACTGCAAAGTCGTTAGTAATTATGATAATTGCATGAGTGCAGCAGCTTTTGCTGTGGGCCAGAGATGATGCATGAGAGAGAGAGTGAGAAAGAGAGAGATAGGAAATATGGATGAGTGATTATAATGTTACTCCACAGAGGGGGAAGTTTCACATTTGTATTCAATCATTAACATTTTTCATATTTTCATAAAAGAAAAGAAAGTCAAATAAAACCAAATTTCATTTTAAGTTATCTTAAAGTGAATGTATTTCTGGTTTTGGGTTTTCAATTTCATTAGAATTTTCAATTTCAACTACATACAAGCTTGGCACCAAAAAGGAGGGTAGATGGGGGGGGGAAGCAAGTTACATAACTGAATGGGGGAGTGAAAATGGAGGTGTTTGCCAAATTTAGACCCAGACAACTAAATGAAATGGAACAAGAGGCTGAATTTAACACGCAAAGCCAAATTCAATATAGCACTCTTATTGTAATAATTTGTAAGTACATTATGTTCAACTTAAATGGATCTTCACTGGCTTTCAGAGTTTAGCATTTTGATAAGGCTTTTTGAATGAAGCATGCTAAATGAAAGAAAAATTATTAACATTGATATTATATATATATATATATATATATTAATATATTACATTAATATATTAATAAATAACATTAATATATTAACTGGTAAATTTCTTATGTTCAACAGTGCTGCATTTACTGAATCAAACAAAAACTAAAAAAATGTAAAACTGTTATCTATTTTAATATCTTTATCTTTATATATCTTTATACAACAATACATTTATTTTGAAAAAAATCCTACCCGATTCCAAACTTTTGAATAATATTCTACAGTTCTTTCAACATCTGGAAAGATAAAATGCAATTCCATCTTTGGTTTCCTGAGTGACAAACTATTGAAAAAAAATTATATTATATTATATTATATTATATTATATTATATTATATTATATTATATTATATTATATTATATTATATTATATTATATTATATTATATTATATTATATTATATTATATTATATTATATTATATTATAAGTAGTAACCTAAGAGTCAGTAATTTGTGTTGCTTTTGTAAGCGGGCATTGGTGTATTGCAAAATATACCATATAAATACTTTAATATATAAATACTAATATTAAATCATTACCAGCCATTTTCACTCTGCCAGTGGCAATAAATTGAAAAATCCTTTTAAATTTAAGACATGAAACATACTTTATATTATACAATCACAAATGTATTATATATGAGGGAAAACTGAAAGAATGAGATTGTGTGGTTAAGCGATACAAATAGTGCGATTCTACACAAACTCATTCTGTTGTACTGATGATGCTATTAGTATTGTGTGCCAATGAGAATATAAACATATCAAATACAGAAGAGGTCATGCACTTTCTAGCAGACAATTTTTAATGCTTGCTGTACAGTGTATGCAATTAATAATCAGAACAATAAGCTAACAAGCACATAGAAACAATCCACACACAGACACACAAAATCCTTGAATGCAAAGCCAAATTCAATATAGCACTCTTATTGTAATAATTTGTAAGTACATTATGTTCAACTTAAATGGATCTTCACTGGCTTTCAGAGTTTAGCATTTTGATAAGGCTTTTTGAATGAAGCATGCTAAATGAAAGAAAAATTATTAACATTGATATTATATATATATATATATATATATTAATATATTACATTAATATATTAATAAATAACATTAATATATTAACTGGTAAATTTCTTATGTTCAACAGTGCTGCATTTACTGAATCAAACAAAAACTAAAAAAATGTAAAACTGTTATCTATTTTAATATCTTTATCTTTATATATCTTTATACAACAATACATTTATTTTGAAAAAAATCCTACCCGATTCCAAACTTTTGAATAATATTCTACAGTTCTTTCAACATCTGGAAAGATAAAATGCAATTCCATCTTTGGTTTCCTGAGTGACAAACTATTGAAAAAAAATTATATTATATTATATTATATTATATTATATTATATTATATTATATTATATTATATTATATTATATTATATTATATTATATTATATTATATTATATTATATTATATTATATTATATTATAAGTAGTAACCTAAGAGTCAGTAATTTGTGTTGCTTTTGTAAGCGGGCATTGGTGTATTGCAAAATATACCATATAAATACTTTAATATATAAATACTAATATTAAATCATTACCAGCCATTTTCACTCTGCCAGTGGCAATAAATTGAAAAATCCTTTTAAATTTAAGACATGAAACATACTTTATATTATACAATCACAAATGTATTATATATGAGGGAAAACTGAAAGAATGAGATTGTGTGGTTAAGCGATACAAATAGTGCGATTCTACACAAACTCATTCTGTTGTACTGATGATGCTATTAGTATTGTGTGCCAATGAGAATATAAACATATCAAATACAGAAGAGGTCATGCACTTTCTAGCAGACAATTTTTAATGCTTGCTGTACAGTGTATGCAATTAATAATCAGAACAATAAGCTAACAAGCACATAGAAACAATCCACACACAGACACACAAAATCCTTGAATGCAAAGCCAAATTCAATATAGCACTCTTATTGTAATAATTTGTAAGTACATTATGTTCAACTTAAATGGATCTTCACTGGCTTTCAGAGTTTAGCATTTTGATAAGGCTTTTTGAATGAAGCATGCTAAATGAAAGAAAAATTATTAACATTGATATTATATATATATATATATATATATTAATATATTACATTAATATATTAATAAATAACATTAATATATTAACTGGTAAATTTCTTATGTTCAACAGTGCTGCATTTACTGAATCAAACAAAAACTAAAAAAATGTAAAACTGTTATCTATTTTAATATCTTTATCTTTATATATCTTTATACAACAATACATTTATTTTGAAAAAAATCCTACCCGATTCCAAACTTTTGAATAATATTCTACAGTTCTTTCAACATCTGGAAAGATAAAATGCAATTCCATCTTTGGTTTCCTGAGTGACAAACTATTGAAAAAAAATTATATTATATTATATTATATTATATTATATTATATTATATTATATTATATTATATTATATTATATTATATTATATTATATTATATTATATTATATTATAAGTAGTAACCTAAGAGTCAGTAATTTGTGTTGCTTTTGTAAGCGGGCATTGGTGTATTGCAAAATATACCATATAAATACTTTAATATATAAATACTAATATTAAATCATTACCAGCCATTTTCACTCTGCCAGTGGCAATAAATTGAAAAATCCTTTTAAATTTAAGACATGAAACATACTTTATATTATACAATCACAAATGTATTATATATGAGGGAAAACTGAAAGAATGAGATTGTGTGGTTAAGCGATACAAATAGTGCGATTCTACACAAACTCATTCTGTTGTACTGATGATGCTATTAGTATTGTGTGCCAATGAGAATATAAACATATCAAATACAGAAGAGGTCATGCACTTTCTAGCAGACAATTTTTAATGCTTGCTGTACAGTGTATGCAATTAATAATCAGAACAATAAGCTAACAAGCACATAGAAACAATCCACACACAGACACACAAAATCCTTGAATAAATGAACGAAAACAATACCAGCAGCACTGTAGCTGCAAATACATGCACAAACACTGTCAAATAATATGAACCCTCTGAATGCAGGGCTCAATCGTCAAAGCTGATTTGGCTTAGGAACATTAGCATCACATAAGTGCCCTAACGAATCATTCCCCAGTTTCACTGGATTCCTTGGAACTGATCTGCCAAAGGGGAACAGAGTGTTCTGCATTGTCCTGCAGTCTGCAACTCTTTTCCTTCTCTCCCCTCCCTGCGTCCCTCCATGGCATTTTCTATGTTTAGCATGATGCTCAGAGCGCATAGGGGCTATGAACCCACAAAGCCATTGCTGAAGATAGCAGCTGGTTAGTTTTGGTGTATCTGAGCCACAAGGCAGAAAGACTGGCCATCTACTGTGCAGTCCCCGCAAGCACAAAACATCCAAATTTAATAACCATGCAAACCAGCTTTTAGCATTTCATATATGCTATTTGAAGGGCTCCATTTTGGATATAATTTGAATTTGAATCCTTCAGCATAACTGAACTCCAATTCATCAACCATATTTAAGATGATTATGGTAAGTCGAGTAAAAAAAAAAAAAAAAAAAAAAAGAAATTAAATAGAGGGATGAAGAAAAGGCAAACCCCAAACAGCTAATATTCGTAAAAATAGCTTGGCTGCAATTGTGACAATGTCTTTATATAGCAGTGTAATAAACAAAGATTTTGAACAACTTACATTTTAGACATGGTATTTCTGGAGTAAAAAACATAATCCTTTAAAATATATATCCTCCAGTAAAGTTCCTTGATTAGGCCTATTGAACAATGTTTTATCTTTTTTTTTCTCTGTATTCACCCACTTGTTCGAACTAATGATATAGTATTGTTGTTCTTTAAATCTTGCAAACAATATATAAAACAATAACAGAAAAAAAACTAATGGTCAGTCTGTTGTTTATAGAACTCTTGTACAAAAGCAAAAATGACTAACAGCCGGGCTGACATTCAATACTACATCTCCTTTGCTACCTCGCAACTTAAGCCCTGTAATAAAATATTCCTTTGTAAAAAAAAAAGAAAAAAAAGAAAGAAAACTAAGCATATACAGGATTTTAGCAGAAACATAAAATAAATATTTAAATCCCTGGATCTCAGCTGTGTATGTGTCTCTTTGTGTGAGAACATTGTCTGTCTAACACTCTATCGGCGTATTGACAGCACAATAAGATTGTGTGATGTAGGATTTGGGTGCGGGTGAAGTATATCGGCAGAACAGAGTATAGCGCTTCAGCGGATTGTGAAAGTGTAGCACTTTAATCACACTACCAAAAGACAGAGCCCAAAGCCAGCCTTTCTTTGACAGAAGTGTGCTAGGCAAAAAAGGGACATGTTCAGAGTGAGTAAGGGAGTCAAGTGGGGGAAATGATGGGAAAAGCTAAAAGTCTCATGTGATGGAAAGACAGAGAGCGCCTTTAGAAGGTTTTGGTGCTTCTACGTGAGCTGAGAGGTTATCTAAGTATGAGACAGTGTTTGTGTCAGAAAAAAACTACAGCGTGCTCAGTCTTAGAGTTAATGGGTGTGTGTGTGTGTGTGTCTGTCTCAGAGAAAGCTAATGTGTGTGTGGGTGAAAGCACTTGCCTGAAACTCCACTAATCCAGCTAAAAATAAGAACTTGTGCCATGTGACACACAGAGTCTGTAAGATGGCTTCTTCCCGTGAAGAATTAATGGAAGAACAGAAAAGATGCAGTCAGTGCAGACAGACTATGACAAAAGCAACATTCACATGTCTCCTCAGTCAAATGAATTCTGAATGCAACTTAAAATGCAGTTTCAAACATATCTATTAAAAACATTACGTTAAATATAATTATTATTAATAACTATTTAATATGAAATTATAATTAACATAATTTTTCGCCATGACTTGTTGGACAATTTCAAGAAATAACTTGCAAATTATACCATTTTAAGTTGAGTGACATTTGTATTTCCCCTAATGCAATACTCAACTGTTTTTAAGATATTTTGAGAAAAAAAATCATGTGTCATCTTTCATGTGTCACACCATAGGACATGACGTCACACTAAAGGACGTTTTTAAACAAAACAAAAAAGTCTCTTAATAAATCAGTATGTTACTGAAACTTTTCTTGCCCCCGCTGTATGTGAGGAACAGCTAAATATGATTTATATACAAACTATGTGAATGGATTTTTTTAAACTATATGTCTACTTTTTAAGGCATCATCTTGATTTTGTTTATTTTCTACTTTGATCTTTTAGGATCTCCTCCCTTCTGGTGGATTCCTGTTAATTTTCCCTATATATTTCTTGTCCTCTATCTTCCTGTAAATTCTCTCCCTCAATTCTTTCTGTCTCAAAAATAAAGCATCACATTTTATACTTATTTTTATGACACTTTATAACAAGTTTTCTGTAAAAAAAAAAAAAACATCAGAAAATAGTTTAATTAATGATATTATTATATTTAAGAACACTGAAAATTATCAAAAAAAGAATAAAAATGAATTAATTATTAAAAATTATTTTAAAGAGACCTTGTCCTCTGGTGTGACATCGTTCTCCTGTGTGATAGGACAGGCGTCACACCAGTGGACATTTTCTGTCACACCATAGGACGTTTCAGTCTTTTTCCGTCAGTTAATGAGCTTGCTATTCCAAGCTAACCTGTCATTAGCAGTAAGCAAGACACATTTGCATAATTTTCCATGATTATGTAGTTTAACATGCCGTTTTTAATTAAAAAATATAATTTAGGGGTGTTACACCCAAGGACAACAAAACATAACACTTTTGTAGTAGTTCCAAAAAAGTTAAATACTTGAACAATTTTGAGACAAAGATATACCATGTGCACATGGCATGGGCCTCACTGGGGGCTTCGTTAACAGGACCATGAATGGGGTCCTTCAACTAGTTAAAGTTGTCTCTTAAATTTGGTGATTTAAAATGAGGATATGGTGTCACACCAGAGAACATGGTTTTTAGAGACAAAATGTATCAAGTTCCTACACTTTCAGAAATATATGGATGAAAAAAAAATATTGCCATTTAATAAAATAGACACTTGTACAATTATGCCAGAGGTATCTGTATCTGGGCAATAAGCGCAAAGAAGCCACGGTTTACAGTACATTTATAACAGCTAATGGGCGTTGTTAGGCATGACGAAGTGGAGTATATATAGGCCTACAGTATGTGTGTGTGTTGTAAAATTAAGAAATGGTTAGGTTGGGTTATATCATCAAAAATATCTCTATAATCAATATATTTATTGCCTTTAAATGCAATAAATGTAATCATTAAAAATGTTCAGTGACAACAAATTTACCTAATCTGGTTTTGTTGGGTTTTTGTTTTTTCAAGAAATGGTTATGTTTAGAGGTAGGGTTAAATCAATAAATCAATCAAAATAATCAATAAAACTCAATCAAAAATATCTATATGATAATAAAATGTGCCTTACATAATTATAATATAAATGCAGTATAAATAATTTGTACATTTCTAAAGTTGTGTACACGTAAAAATATTATTATTTTTTTATATATACATGATGCTGTGAGCATGTTTATATAATTTCATTGTACGTTACACATACCCAAGCATACAAAAATGCATGCCTAGATGTTACACCTGAAGTACAAATCAAATTGAAAGGGGGGGGGGGGGGCTAAATCAACTATCAGTGAAAAAATATATTTTTCTCCCTTGGCCATGTCTTATAACATCTAGGCCACAAAATGGGCCAAAGACTGCATCTATTTCCCCCTTAAAAATAATAGGATAAAAGAGGGTTATGAGGAGCTTTCATGCTAAAATGTAATGGATGCTCTCTTCACGTGTTCACTGTTGAAATAGAGACCTTGAAAAAAATAGAAGGTCATATCATCCTGCCAGGAAATACAGAAAGAGGGAGAGACAGGCAGTGAAAGTAAGGAGTGCTGCCGCTTAATGGATTATAGGATATGGAAAAAGCTGGATGGGAAGGAGGAAGGGAGAGAAAGAGTGTGTGTGTTCTGTTTTAAGGGGGATAGTGGAGGTGTGTGTGGCGGTGATGGCATGAGAAAAATTCTGTCACATGCTTTAGAATAAGGGCCCAAGCAGCTCTCTTAGACAGACATGGCTGTAGTGCCACAACAACTAGTAGCTACTGTTGTTCATCACACTAGACTGTGACACCATCCTCCACTCTGGCCAATGCTACTTCCTTTCATCCTACCCTCCATGCCTCTAGGCGAAAAACCTGCAGATTTATCTAAACTACTGTTCTGGCTCAAGACTAGTGATATAGACCTACTGTATATATACAGGCCAGACTGATTAACTGCCTGTTTTGAGATTATCAGCATCAGACAGCCAATAACTGTTCCCACTTGGCTTATTAACCCTTCCTTGTGTCAGTTGTGTCCAAAATCTACAAACAGCCTTAAAAATGAATAATAAGCATTTGTGTTTTTTTTTTTTTTTTTTTTAGAATTTTGAGAAAATATTGTTATGTAACTTTATATGAATGTGTAAATCAAAGTTTAGACCATTAACAGATCATATTATTTACATGTAAACATCAAACAATTTATAATGAATTAATTTATTTAAACACTATACAATATGTTGTCAGTCACCTTTTTTATTTTGTAATGTTCCCAGCTTTGGGTCAAAAAAGCATTAGTTGCACATTAAAGCATATTAGAAACATACAAATTAAACATACTCCTTTGCGTGGCAAGTGAAATTTAACATATTTAACAAATAAATATTATTAATATGTAATATAATTTACATGTAAACACCCTACATTTAGAATAACATAATTTCATTATATGCTATATGGTGAACACAACTTTAAGTGTCCTTTTTATGTTTTTCAGCTCTGGATAAATATTTTAGCTTTGGTTGTACAACATATTCAACATATTCCTTTGTACGCCAAATCAAAGTTAGTTTTGGTTCGCTTCCACACTGTAAAAACTGGAGGCTTGTTATTATTTTTCTCACCACTAATTGAGCCGTCTACCTTCAAAGTGCACAAATATGAGAAGCCAATTAGTGCTGAATAGCAACATAAATTAAACATAAGATTTGCCTCTAATTGATCATGGGCAGGACACTTTATTTCCATGAATATTAGAAGTCTCATTAGAAGCTTTATTAGGGGAGAATTAAGTTATCCATAGCCCCTGAAATATAAGTGTGACTGCACATCCATGATTAGATATTATCTTAATTACAGAGACAAATGCACAAGTGAGAGCAAAAAAACTCACCTTTAATCTTATTCAGTCTTAATATTTACAGAAAAGTGCTCCCATTGCTTGAGCAGATGTCTCTCATCTTGCCATCTTTCTCAGACCTCTCTCGGAGCAACACTTATTTAAATAGCCATGAAAATTCACACATGTACAAACTCATACAAATACAGACTTCCACCCATTCCACAAAGCCCCCTTAAAAAAATGAACAAAAATCAACACTTTTTTTTTTCAGCAAAACCAAACATTTTCAACCACACACTGCTCTGGCTCTTTATAAATGTAAATAGACTGTTCCAAAAGTTCAAACACAGCTTTCAAAATGAGCATTGATTAATGAGTATGGATGCAAAACATTTTGTCCACATTTACATGACACTGAAATGACCTCTATGTATTATATTAGTCCTCGTATTATATTAGATTTATTTCTATATTATATTAATATTCAGACTACATAAAATCATACAAATTTATTTTTTTTATGTATATTTATAATTTTGTCTATTCATCTAAGTATTGATATATCAGCATCATTCATAAATCTAAATTTATCATTTTAAGAGCCCTGGGCTAAATTTACTCCAGAGCTGGGTCATAAGTTAATTAAAGCAGCACTAAAAATAACCACCATTTTTTTCACTATTTAATAATTCACACTTAAATTTGAATGACCTGCTACAGTATATAAAGGAGGTTTAAGGACCTTCCAGCTGGATGTTTATTACTTCTGACAAAATGTCTCTGCCAGTCTCTCACGCTCTCTTCCTCTCTTACCTGTCCTTTTCTCTCAATGTGCTTAATGAACCAATAAATTTCATCCATCTCACCCTGTTATATTAATAAGGTAATTTCAGAATCTCCAAATCTCTTCTGAGGAGATCCAGCTCTGGCCTTTCAATCAAACATCCTCTTATCTCCACGGGATTGTCTCCTAACTAACTCCTGCTCTATCCAGCTGCCATAACCGCTGCCGTCTCTCAGGCTCTCCTAATCTCCTGTCTGACCTCCACTCTCTTTCTATTATTGTCATTGTCATTGCTGTGTCTTCAACCTGTTGCCTTCACTAAGGACCCTTATGTCTCTTATATATTCCCTTCTCTGTATTATTAAGCATAAGAATTATAGAGAGATTTTCTTTTCCTTTTTAAATTTAAATGGTTTTTGAAATTATTATTTTAAAGAAAACAAATGTATTTTTGTAATATTTTGTAACGTCACTTGGTCCAGTTTCATATATGGTGCCCTTTAAGTGATTTTTAATTGTTTTGAGTGGACAATTCACACATTTATGTCTTTGCATTGGCTAAATAGATCAAAATTCTTTGCTGAGCCAGTCTGAAGACTTTGATGTGCTTTCTGCCTGTCAATTATTTTGGGCGTTTATGCCACCCGTATATGGGAAGTAGGAATCTGACAGCGTGATAGCTAAAACATTCTTGTTAGATGACATATTTACCTTTATTGTCAGTTGTTAGTCTGTCATGCAGGAATGCTATTTTCCTACTGTTGTTTTTGACAACACTGAGATTTGCTACTGCTGTCCTGCTCCATCGTTAATTAATTTTTGAGGGTGGGTTTTTAGAACAATGGGGCGTATCTGTTCATACTGCAAACAAACTGGTTTCGTTTAACAGTTAAATGTCTGGTTTCATGCATTGTGGAAAAACTGCAAAATTTGCTTACATAACTGCTCTCTAAAAGGCATTTGTCAGTAATATGGCCTACACAGAAACCAAAATAGCAAATATAATGTGGATCCATTAATCTCGCTCATCCTCACTGACCTGTTTTAAAGTGTCATAAAAACAAAGGTTTTTTTTTTCTTTACTCTTCTTTTAATTTTTGGTCTGTATCGTTTACTCTTAATCACAATAATCCGTTGTGCAGTCACGTTCTTCAAATCAAAGCCCATCACAGACAAACCCAAAAGAGACTATTTGTCTTGACGGATTTTTATGTCTTTCTTCCCTCACATTTTTTTTTGTTTTCACCGCTCTATAAATATGATTTATGCTTGATTTATGAAAGCTGGTTACTTTATATTTTTATTATTCAGAGATTGTTTTATATGTTGATGCTATGAAAATCCTCATGAACTGGAAATGGAAATGGATCAAGCAATTTGTTTTATTAATATTTGTTCTTGTTAAATTTCCATCAGACATTTTATATAGCTGTCTAGCCTCAAAGACATTTTTCTCTCTACTGTCTCGTCATCTCCTCATTTCACATTTCAACACTGACCAGAAGCTCTCCTTTTGCTGACCTGTCTTTCAACATGTGCATGTGGGCTTGCGGCAGAGGTTTCTAACACACACACACAATAGATGCTGGCAGTGTCGCTCCGTAAAAGACCTCAATTGGAAATCAGTGGAGAATGAAACTGAATTTGTGAGCCTGGCAACTCAATGCAGGCATGGTAACTTCATCCATCACACAAATCTGCTCTGATTTTCCTTTCTCTCTGAACAAGAATAAAATCATAAGGCCAGCAGGCCAACCCAGTGGGGCTTTCAGACCATAGAGGAGCCCTGTAGGGTCATTCTCGTTGGGTTTGATTGTGCTAAACACTCTGAAACACAAGGTTTGATTGAGTTCATTCCTCATTCACCCATCTTTCTTGTACTTGCCTCCTATAATAAATGGAAATATCTTTCAGTATCTCCTTTTGCAAGCCCTACAGCAATGCAGACATTTAACCGGTTTGTAAAGCCTTTTATGTGGGACAGGCATTATTTATCCGAGATAGACGCTATAAACAGACCCTCATTTTAATGTGTGAACACCAGACATTTCATTAATAAAAGTCTCTAGGTGATGCATCTCATTTGAGACCAGCAGATCAGTATATTTCCATTTTATTCATTCATAACCCTTTGTTTGTGATACAATCCATACATGTACTGTATGCACATACAGTATATTTCCTCATACTGCGTATCAAAACAACATAGGTTTTAGACTTCAAATACGTATCCACTAAAGGCTTGTACATAAATAAAAGGCCTAGCTGGGAGTGACAGTATAACACTGCAGTCCCTTTGTGCCGTTTTTCACAAGGTCAACAGCCTTTACAAGGTGTGACTGTGCAACACAAACAATAGTCAAGCTAAAACTGTCAACATGTGATATCACACGCAAATGCACACACCAGCAGACAATAATACAGATGTGCAACCTCAATACTGATGTGTGTATCTTTATATCAGCATAAAAGCTTGATCCTGACTTAATTTAGGGATGGTAAAAAATAATAAAACAGCTATGACAACATCTGAAATTTACAATATTTTAATGCAGATATTTACATATATTCAATGCAAATGATATATATATTTGGATAAAGCATCTGCTAAAAGAAAAAATATAAATGTAAATATACATATCTTTATTCTGCAAAATACAAGGACATTTTCCTTCACCATTGCTGCATTGTGCTTTATGATACCAGTTCAGTAAACAAGATTCAGTAAGATTCAGAAGTATTAATATGACAATATGGGCAGATATTTTGTCAATTTTTGTTTCACCAATGAAAACAGTTATGAGCAATATTACAGCAGAATGCCATTGTGAGTCTCCAAGCAAAAGAGTTTTTTTTATCTGAATGAATCAGCTTTGCTGAAATGATTGAGTGAACAGCTGCATGACTCACTCATTATTGGTCGGTTCCTTAAGAAATCAGCATGTTTTAAGGAATCATTTGAATGAGCGATTCAAATGACTCATAAAAACAAACACTGTTGTACTGGTGTAACAATGCAACTTTCAGCTGCTTATAAAGATTATGGAATACAAGGGCCAGAGCTAACTTTTGTATATCTATATCTATTTATCAATTAATTATAATATTTGTTTGTACATTTATATATGTACGCGCTTTTTGAAAGCAGATCCTATCATGGAAACAGGTAATTGTGACCCAGAATACCAGGTAATTAGTTAAAAAACAGAAAAAGAGGACGATCAAAATAAAGATGAAGGAGAAAAGGGTACAAAAGGAAACCTCATCTGCAAGTAAGTTCAGCCGAACTGAGACAAAGATTTGCTTAGCCAGCTAAGTAAAAGACAATGAGCCCTTGAAAGCTGTCACTGCTGGTATTATTCTAGGAGGTGTGATCTCTCAGCATGATGTACACACAGGGAAGTATGTGCTGATCTAATGAAAATCCTAACCCTTCAGTTTATACAGTAGGTGCATTATAAAGCTAGAAGGTCTGGAGTGTGTAAGGGCCTCTGATGTGCCCTTGTTATGAGACCACCTTATCTGCTGAAATGGGGGGACATCTACCATCTATCAGTGATGAAATCAAACACGGGTAGGATACAGATAATTGAAATTCTATCCTCCCCAAGGCCTGTAAACAAACCTGCTGAGCGATCACTATCGTGTGCCTGTATCGTCTAGGGTTCAAGCGAGGGCTGTCCGCCCAGACCAGAGGCTCACGAGAGCAGATACAGGGTGAGTACAGGAGACGCTGCTGACAGCAGACAAATTAGTCCAAGGCAAAACACACACTGTACAAGTGACCTTCTGGACTTAAACTAGGAAAGAAAATGAAATACAGAAACATTGAGGCTGTCATTCAACATTATTGAATTTTATAATGAACTGGCTGAGCATTGGAAGGCTGAGTATCGAGCAGTTTGCTGAAGAGGTGTACCACGATAAGTCCTTTAGATGCACCAAACTTAGATGCTCATCCAAGCTAGGAAGGTGGCAGCATGAAGGAGATTTGATTTTCTTCATGATAGAAAATCTGATTACTTAATGAGACATATGCTACAGCCATTACCTTCAATCCCCTGAGCTCCAATGATATCACATTAGCTGAATAATTACCCATAAAACTAGTAGTCAAGCTTTCTGAAAATAAAGTAGCACAACCCAGAGATTAAAAAAAAAAAAAAACATTTAATGAATCTTAGTGATATCCTTAAAAATTATTTGTTAGAATCCAGTTTTTGCAGTTTTTTAACACTCCAAAAAACAGCAACTTAAGTGATTTTGATCATTGTAAATGATAGTTTTTTTTTTACTTTAGTATGCTATTTTGTATAACATGGGCATTAATGTGAACATATGTGGGGTCATTTTCCATCATCTATATAGGCCTATATGCAATGATTTTAAGTTCAGATTTATATTCAGTGAGTAAACAGAAAATTGTCATGCTGTCATATAGCAATAATTAAATATTATTAACCTACTGTATGAATTATATTGGGAAAAGTTGATCTTAAAACGACTATAGCACAACATGATGCATGAATCTATGTAGTAGACTAGCCTTTTTATAAAGCCTCTTATAACTCAATGTTTTACCATTAACCATACTTCTCAGTGATGCTAGTGCAATCATAAATTCAGTTAAAAAAAAACTGAATTATTCAACCATGCTCTTTATAGATGTCCTTTATGTCGATGATTCACATGACTGATTCTGAGTCACTGAAATGATTGACTGCAATGACTCTTTTGAAACTAAAAGACCTCAACAGTGACTCAACTCTGAGATCCGTTGTAATGACCCAAATTCTACCTTCCCTGACTCACTCATCTGAACCAGCATTGTGAAGATCAGAACTTTGACTTCCTGTAATGACCAACAGCAGGCACTTCAGTGAAATATTATTGATCGCAGCTTTTACATGTATAATGGCTTGTTAGACCTCATGTGAGGCTGCCTAGCATTGAATAACAATACTGTGGGACAAACACATTATGTTTTTCAATGAGGTCTATAGTGTTCACATCTGACTAAGCCATATTGCATAACAAAATCTTGGACTATATGCTGCTATGCAGGGTAATCCCTAGCTGACGTGGGGCCCGGTGTAAGGTAGGAATCGGGGCCCCCCTTGGTCCATTTGTGATCGCATTCTGGGGATGGGGGTGCGGGGGTGGAGTGTGGGTCCATTCGCCATGAGGCCTAATGCGACCGCACCAGCTGGACCCCACTAAGGACGGCCCTACTGCTACGTTGACAATGTCAGATGGCTTTTCATACATCATCATACATGCTATACTGTACATCCCAAAATAAATTTTCACTATACATTTTTCTTCTAATTTCTCATACTGTGAAATAGTCAGGTCAAATCCATACTTGGTTTTATTTTCTAAAGCTTTTAGTTTTTTTCCTATTTATTTAAAAGCATACGATAGCAAATGCAATTGTCAGAATAAGAATGGACAAAGGAACAGATGTTTTTCCTTTTGTCACCTACAGCAGTAACTCTAGCTGTTAACTGTGGTTTCAGAGCATGTTGTAAATAGTCAGGGATCAGCTTGGATCAATAACTGAGGGAAATTGGATGGGACCTTTGAAAGATACCTCTTTGAACAAGGAAACATTTTATGGCAGGATGGCTATAACAGGTTTCTTTTGTTTCATCCAGTCTTAAGTTAATTGTATGCAAATAAAACTCAAAAAAGCCAATTTCTGAACAGGAGTCAGATTTATTGCAATTCACTTGTTTATCAACAGGCTTTTGAGTAAAACAGCCAAATGAAAGAACCCAAAGAAACCAAAATATGGTGAACTATACGAAGTTGTTTTTACTTAATCGTATTTGATTTTACAATGATAAATTAAGATAAAGTATTTCCATAATCAGGTGACATGACAAATACGTTCATTGTGTTTTTCGACCTTCTGAACAGTGCATCCCGCGTTCGCATCCGTTATACCAAAAGTCACCTTGGAAGATAAATGAGTGTCGCGAGAGATGGCGCAAATGGAACTGAATATCCTATGGCCGCAAGACTGCACACAACCTCTGACTTCCAATGCGAACGAGTCACATGATTATACTACGGCAATGACACCGCTTTATTTTGGTCCATCAGACTCTTGAAGAATATCTATAATTAGAGCTCGTCTCGTGCGGCCGATTTTGACCGAAAGTGCACGAATTCCTTCGGGTTTTGGGTCTCGCGACAGGAGCTCTTGAGCTTTAAAGCAGGCTAAAATGAAGCCTGTGATTTTTTTAGGTGTCCCATGCAGGATATGGTGATTTTAGAAATTCTCCCTCACTTTAAGAGTATTATCACCTGACATACGCACGGGGATTCAGTGCAGTGTTTGCTGGAAATTGCATGACATAAAAGGTGCATTATGATGCATAACGTTTTTCTCAAGGTGAGATCCGGACACCTCGCGCTCTTACCTTCAGCTGTCGCCTTGCCATGTCTGTCGGCTGCTTGGCGTTGAAGGGATAGGCGATGCATCGCATCACAAAGACATAGAGTTGCAGCTTCTTCTTTCGTTCCTCTTCTTCCCGCTGCAGTTTCTCCACGTCTTCCTTTTCCTGCTCGCTGGCAGCCGACGGGCTCGGGCTGGATGGTCGCGCACTGGAGCCTCGCGTTGCGGGCTGAAGCCTATCGGAGCTCTCGCTGGTCCTGCTGGGGGAGATGCGAGAGGAACCGGACTGAGGAGCCATCACCTCTCGGCTTTCCTCCTCCACTATCCCGTCCGATTCCTCTTCGCTGGAGGATGGATCCAACATTTTTGCTCTCGGACGGCGCTCGCCTAACCGTACAAGTGAATTAAACGCACGATGGGATGTTTACGGCGTGGAAACCTATCAGTTTGTTGACGTAGCGTTCGGCATTCAGAGGGCTGGTCGACTGGCGGTGAATTTTTAATCTCCTGAAACACTTCGGGTGCGGAAGCAGACACTGCAATCTCTTCACACGGCCAGAGCAAAGATGCTGCTGCATACGTGTTCTGTGCTGTGCCTCCGTTCGCCAGTCATTGCGAGAGACTCGGGAGGAACTGGGATGGGAGGGGCGCGCGCAATGAAAAGAGCGAATGGTGGCCACTTCCTGCTGAGTCTCGCGTGAGACGCAGGCGCTGTCCGCGGTGCTGGATGAAAGAGCGGGTCATTTCGGTCGTAAAAATGGTGAGGATCGTTGACACCGAAAATGTGCTGTTATTTCATTTGACCTCTGGACTTTACTCACAGGACAGGGACTTGCCAAATTACATCACCATATTTCACATATTTTCACAAGTCATCACAATTGTGAACTATTTCTGTAATTAGTTAACTATCCCCAATGTTGGGGAGTAACTAGTTACATGTAAGTAAATTATGTAGGGTGAATTCAGGTAAAGTGGGCCACTTTTTGTAATTCGTGTAATTAAGATAACTAGATGTTTTTTTATCTACTTCTTCTTTTTTTTCTTTTTTTTACTTTTGTTCACTTTAAGGTCCAGCAATAATATTTCAATTTGAATACAGTTCACATAAAGTGTTATTTGCAAGATATATATCAATAAATATTCTGAGGTCATGTACTCCAGACAACTTTCTTTTCAGGTAAAGTGGGCCAGCTGGTCTGGTAAAATGGGCCATCCCTTATTTATCAAAAAAAAAAATCCTTCTGCATCTTAATTAAAAACACATCTCTGGACCACAAAACCAGTCATAAGTCGCACAAGTATATTTGTAGCAATAGCAATAGCCAACAATACATTGTATGGGTCAAAATGACTGATTTTAAGTACAGATCATGTTCCATTAAGATTAAGATATTTTGTAAATATCCTACTGTAGATATATCAAAACTTAGTAGTATCCATTGCTATAAGGACTTTTTTTTTGCACCCTCAGATTCCAGACTTTTCAAATAGTTGTATCTCAGCCAAATATTGTCTTACGCATCAATGGAAAGTTTATTTATTCAGCTTTCAGATAAAGTAGAAAAAAAAAACGTTTAATTAAATTACAGTTACTTATGAAAATGTTAACAATTACAAAGGAGGTTATATCTGTAATTTTCGCAACACTGCTAACTCCCATAATTTATTAAAAAAGTAGTTTTTTAAAGTTTTTTAAAGTTTTTTAAAGTTTTTTAATAAATTATGGGAGTTAGCAGTGTTGCGGACATTACATTTCTTCACCTCAGTAGTCTTTCTTTGTCCAGCACCTGCCAGAAGGTGGGATGTGCACACAATAACTCTTTTTAACATATATCTGTAATTTTTACACACACCCCCACATACAGATTTAATTGACTTATTGCATACATTTCAGTGACTGCTCTAAAATATGAGACACCAATGTTTCAGGAGTTTAGGACACAGAATAGGACACATGCTCATTCCATAATTGTTTTATTTCCTATTTGGGATTATGTATATGCTTTATTTTTTTAAGATTAACTCTCTTTTTTTCAAGGAATTGTTAGATTCCAGTATCATATATTAAACTATCTCTTGTTATGATTATAAATCTGCATTTAACCTCGGAACAATCACAAAGTGAAAAGAGGTGATTAAGTCTGAATTTGTGGCTTGCAAATTTGTGGCTTTGCCTTCAAATGTAATTTTTATAATCTTGATTAAATTTGATGAAGGATTTTTATAAATCAAGCGACAGTAATCAGTGTTGTGTATTACAGTAAGGTTATCCCTGCGTAGTTTACATATTTAAAAATTATTAACAGTTGAAAACAATAGAAATTTAGAAATCAAAATATAATCAAATATATTCAGTTACATTACTTTAATAAAGTAACTAAAATAGTACACTACTTATTACATTTTAGATAGGGTAACTTGAAGTCTGTCGCCTATTACATTTCCATTGTAACCTTCCCAACACTGGCTACATCCTAAAACATCGTAAAACACAATATATACATAAAATAGCCTATATCCTATTATGTAATTTTTTATGCTTTTACACTGAAAAAAAAAATAGTGAAAACAATTTTCACTCTGAAATTGCTAGAACATTTTACAATCAATTACAAAGAATCTTCTGTGCTTCTTGTGGTGACTATAATTTGTTATTATTCATAGGCTGTATTCTAGTCAAAATATCATAATTTGATATGACTGAATCAACCTGAATACATTAAACCAGTGAAGGTGATTTTAAAGTTCAGAAAGCCAAAATGAAAAAAATATTTATTTATTATTATTTATTAAGTAGACATGACATTATCCAGTAGTTTGTGTACTGTTGGACTAAATTTGGATAAATCTTTTACTTTTTACACCTCAGAGTGACTGTCCTCAAATGTTTTGCCATTTAGCAGAAGCTTTTCTGTCCAATGCGAATTCCCTTACTATGGCAACAGACCCTCTGGAGAAGCCTGGGGTTAAGTGTTTGACTCAAGGCGCTTTGGTGGTAGGGGTTTTGTTTGTAGTCTAAAGCAACACGTCCTAAGGTCATTTTGGGGGCTTTTCTGGAGGAGCAGCTAGTCAAAGAGCGACAATATCCCAACATAAGGTGTTTCCAACCGTATCCACAGGGGACAAAATCAATAAACAGCAGACACAAAGAAAGAAAATCAGATAAATTATGTTGGCAGCTGATAAAAGGATTATTACTCTTATGTGAACCCTGCTCTTTCTCAACTATGACATGTTAAACAACATTCACGGTAAAAGATTTAGGATCTTTTGCCTTCAAAAACAAATACATATTTCAGTTAGTTTTTGACAGCACTAAATTTTTTACATTATTTGCTTACATTCTTGCCATCTCGTGACTGTGACAAATTTTATCATCACACACAGCCCTGCAGCAAGAATTCATCCTTGACTATGTACAGTCATATAGCCATATATCCAAAGGCTTATGTGAATTTTCCTGATGGATAGGGGAAATGTACTTTAGTCGTGTTGACTGCATTTTGATCATTTATCAGGAATATTCACCCACTATGAAATCAAAAGCAAATAGTGCAGATAGACAGTGTTTAACATGACAATTGTGTAATAAGTATACAGAGAGACTTCAGGACTTGACTTTGGACAGTTCATTTTAATAAAATAAATAATTATCACTGTTAATATATATGGGTGTGTGTAATTTACATTTTAAAACAAAGTGTTCAGTTTACCACAAACCTTGTTTTGCTCATATAATTCAAAAATTCCATTATAAACCCCCATAGGGAAAAGTATTCCAGGTTTTAACGTCACATCTGCAGCACTCTATAGTAATGTATTAAACAAAAAGGTTTTAAGCATGAGAAGGCTATAATCATAAAAACATTGTTTCTGAAACTACTCAATATTGACATGAATAATCTCTCACTGTGTTCATCTATATGTTTTCCTTTCAACGGATTACTAACAAATAACCACACTCTGATCATTTAGTGAAAATATGATTTTGAAACTGTAACATAAACATCATATTCTTTATGTATAATAAATGTCATCATCACACACAGCCCTGTGGCAAGACTTAGTCCCTGGCTATATAGTCATACAGTATATCGAACGGCTTATGGGAAATTTTCCAGATGGATGGGGAAATGTACTCCAATCATGCTGACTGCATTTTGATCATTTATCAAGATTATTCACCCACTGTGAAATCAAAGTAGAGCAACAGATAGTCAACATTTGACAAAGACTTCTGGACTATTCATTCTAAGAAAAAGGATAGTGAAAAAGTAAAAGAAGATCCTCTATAAAAGTTGGCAAACAGAAATACCCTTCAACTGTAACATGCACTTTGTTCTTTGGGCTTGCCAGAGAATTGGCAGTTAAGACTATAAATATAAAGTCCCGATGGTTCAGACTATCACACCAGATGTTCAGTTAAAGCGGTGCTCTCCAAAAACATGTCTGCATGTTCACACATTTGCTAAATATAGCTCAATGAGTGTTCAGTTTATTTCAGAATAATCACACTCCTCGAATGTGTCGATGAACCTAACTGATATGGAAATATGTTCTGCTGCAACAAAAGCAATTATACAGTACACACAACAACCCACTTTTTTATTGTAAGGATATCATATTCTCACCGAACATATACTCACTCACTCACTCACTCACTAATTGAATACACGTTTACTAATGCTTTTTAAAAAATTAATAAAAGAATCTGTTCTCAAACCAAATGACTGCTTCATGTCTGGCTCAGTCAGGAGACTGGTTCATCAGATTATACAGGCCATGAAAGATTCTCTTTGGAGGTCTGCTACAGGTAGACCACAGGTACCACCCCACTTCCTGTTCGGGCTTTCTCCAGTGGATGTTGGCACAAATGGTTCTCCAAGTCCCCCATCACCCCCCCCCCCCCCTTGCTCCATCTGCAGCAGCACTCTCTCTGCATCTTAACCATCAATAATTGATTTGAGCTTCTCTCTGCCCTGCTTTACTTCAGCTTCAATGTATGTCTTGCCATCTCTCTGATGGAGGAACTTGTATAGTAAAGCTAATATTGGCTTGCAGTGTTTTTGGCTTGGAGAACAAATCCATTTCTGGTGATGTTTTGTATTAGGGCTGTGAATCTTTGGCAAGGCAGCGATTCGATTCGATTACGATTCATAGGTTTTCGATTCGATTCAAGAACGATTTTTGCAATTTTAGAACGATTCAATTAGATTCGATTCACAATTAAATTCGATTTGATTCGATTATAACGATTCGATTCTGCATTCTTTAAGTGCATTCATGGGATTATTTAAATGCTTCTACTAAATTCTTTAAATGCTTAGTCAGGGGGCAAATTACAGTAGCATTTATGGTTAGAGAACCATAGGTTATAAAAAAAAAAACTTTTGTCCATTGTTAAATGATAGTTTTATGATGCGACATGGCATACGTAAAAATGTATGTAAGCCAAGTTTTTAAAAAAGAGCTTAAAGAGTATTATGTATAAGCTAACATTTTGCCACACCAGGGGCGTAGCCATAATTTCAGAAGTGACAGAAATGTCAAATACAATCATTTTATGTATGTAGCCTATATAATATTAATAATAATAATAATAATTATAATTATAATTTTTTTTTTTACAAGGAATTATCTTCTTTTTTAATTACTTTTAATTAGCTGTAATAAATCAAATAAACTGCTGGACAATGATCAATCATTTGTAATCGATATTTTTTTCCTAATGGCAATTTTATGATTGTTTTATATACTAGGCTACATTTAATTAGCAATTATTTAAATTTTCTGCACAGAATAAGGTAGAAAATATACTTTATAGTTTCTGTACTGTAATAAATGTCTATTAGCACTGCATCATTCATAAATTGTTTGTGGATTTCATCAGTTCATTCTGCTTTTATTAAGTTTAGCTGCAGATATAGCCTGGCACGTCTTTGAGAGCGAGATCGCTTCTCTTTCAGTGTGAAAACGTCTTCATCTCTATTTAACTTCTTCTCTCCTTCAGCGAATGATTCTGAGAGAAAACGTGCCAGATGTCCGTTTGCTAATGAAACAAACGCTAGGCTACTTTCATGCATATTATCAGATAAATCTCGTGCTCTTATTTGAAGGTCGTTGTTAATGCTGTGGTTAATTTTAAAAGTTTCCTTCGTATATTCGGTTCATCCGCATTGTTTAAACACATTTATCATTCAGTGGAACTGTGCGTATGATTTAGACACTTACATTTCTGCTCCGTCCATGCAATAAACACAGCTGTCGACGGCTCCGGTAACTCCGTCGGTAAGATGCAGAGAGCCATTGACAAACTACAGAAAAGTAAAACTACTTCACGTTAGCATTACTGGCCACGAGTCCTATAGATCACACGTCAGCTGCGTCAGAGACGAACGGAGCGCTAGCGCAATCCTGTGACAGTCTCAGGCGGTAGGCCTAAACAGTGGAGCGCGTGAAGGACAGATAAGAGACACGATTCACGAACACTCTTCAAAGTCTCCATTAATTCGTGCGTGTAGTAATTTAATGTGTATACATTTTGAAAGCATTGAATCGCTATAAAAATCGGGTTCCTTTTCAGGAACTCGAGCTGCGTCGAAACGCTTTTGGGGAACGTCCCTGACGAGACCGACTCTGAATATCGTGTGCAATCAGTCCATCGGAAAGGCGTGACGTCACGGGCGGGGTGACGTAGCGACCAGGAAGCTATAAAAGCACGTGCCGTGCAGCTGGCTTCAGCTTCGAATCTGTCAGCAAATGCTAAAACAGCTCAATATGCCTAAGCAGAAGCAAAAGACCAAACATTTGAAGGGCGATTCCAAGCCGCGTTACAGACTGTGTGTTCCTCCCTGCACTCGCTACATTACGAGCGGGGATACACACAGGCTGTGCGTGGCTTGCCTGGGATTGAAGCACGCTGAGTCGGCTCTCGAGGGGGCCGACTGCCCGCATTGCGAACGTTTGCCAATGCGGACGCTTCGATCCCGGAGGGCTCTCTTCGAGGAGGGAGCCTTCACCAGCGTTCCTCGCGGTGCTGGCCCCGCTTCTGCCGAGGCAGAGCGGCTGCTGCACTCGTGGGGTTCGCAGGTGGATCTGTCAGAAGGAATGGAGACGGGCCAGTCCTTATCTCCTTCCTCATCTGCCAGATCCGGCGCCCAAGCCCTGGGTTCGGAAGCACGCTCGTCGGTTTCTTCCCCCCAGGGTGAGGGATCAGCTCTTCACCTCTCGTCCTCCGAGGAGGTCGATGTGGAGACTGTTGCTGGGGATTCGCCACCCCTGTCGCCCCAGTATGAGGAGCTTTTGGAGGTGGTCACGCGTGCAGTAGATAAATTAAAAATCGACTGGCCTGCTGAAAAACAGACTGAGCCGCAGAGAAGCAAATTAGACGAACGCTTTCTGCGGCCGAAGCAACCACCTCCATGTCGGAGCCTTCCGTATTTTCCCGATCTCCATGATGAGTTATCGAGATCGTGGAATCACCCGTATTCGACCCGCCTCTTTGGCCCTGATTCACTATATTATGGCAACGTGATGGGGCTGGGAGAGCATGGTTATAGAGCGATGCCACGGGTTGAACAGACGCTCGCGGGCTATCTGTCACCCGGTTCGGCCTCGTCTCTAAAGGCTCCGACATTGCCCACTAAGCCGCTCCGAGTTACATCATCGCTAGTGGGCAAAGGTTATGTGGCAGCAGGTCAGGCTGGGGCATGCCTTCATACTATGGCAGTCCTGCAAGCTTATCAGGCTGACCTGCTGAGAGATGTCGATGAGGGGGAGGGGATTAAGTCTGAAGATATTGAAGAACTCAGAAAGACCGCTGATCTCTCCCTCCGCGCCACTAAGGAGACCGCTCGCGCAATTGGGCGGTCTATGGCAGCCTTAGTGGCCGCGGAGAGGCATTTGTGGCTGACCCTGTCAGAAATTAAAGAACGAGACAGGGTCTGCCTCCTGGACGCCCCGCTTCAAGCCTCGGGCCTGTTCGGCGACACAGTTAATACTGTCGTCGACAGGTTCCAGGAGGCGCACAAGCAGGCGGCGGCGTTCCAGAGTTTCCTCCCTCGTCGCTCTCGTGGTGCATCTGGGCGGGAGATGACCACACCACATACCGGCTCCTCACACCGGGAAGCGCAAAAGCAGAGCGTCGCCACTCGTGCTCCCCCACGTCGGGACCGAGGGCAACGACGCTCTGAGTCGGGGGCTTCTAGGGCGAAAACCGATTTAAGATCTGTCATCGAAGCCCGGAAGTCCTCGACGAAAAGATCCTGACGCCAGGATCCAGAGGGTAGCCCCTGCTGGGGTAGAGCGCGGTTCACCTCATTACACGGTGCCCGTCTCACCTCAGTACCCTCAGGAGGTCGGTCTGCCAACCCTGCCAGAGTTTCAGGGCGCAGCGGCCTCCAGCGAGCGCCACCCCCAGTTACTTCCGCCCGTGAGCGTAGCGGAGCTGGGATGCTCGCCGCCCCTTCGGGGGCCTCTTACACCAGAGGTCAGTCTCGAGAGACTGATTCCCTTAGTAGATTATTTAGCAGCGTGGAAGCTACTGCCAAATGTATCTCAATGGGTCCTGCGTACAATAGAAAGAGGCTATTGCATTCAGTTCGGTCATCCACCACCGAAGTTCAACGGGGTTACACCGACTGTGGTCGGCCCCCAGCAGGCTCTGGTTATGGAACAAGAAGTGAATACCCTATTAAGGAAGGAGGCCATCGAGGTGGTCCCTCCTCTAGACAGGGAATCCGGATTTTACAGCCGGTATTTCATAGTTCCAAAGAAGGATGGGGGGTTGCGTCCGATCCTAGACTTGCGTCTCCTGAACCGCTCAGTTATGTCACTGAAGTTCAAGATGCTCACTGTCAACCAGGTTGTAGCTCAAATCAGATCCGAGGACTGGTTTGTCACAATAGATCTCAAAGACGCATACTTCCACATATCCATCCTTCCACAACACAGGAAGTTTCTGAGGTTCGCTTTCGGGGGCAAAGCTTATCAATATCGAGTACTTCCCTTTGGCCTCGCACTCTCACCCCGCACGTTCACGAAATGTATGGATGCGGCTCTGGTATCCCTCCGTATGCAGGGCATCCGCATTTTAAATTATATCGATGATTGGTTGATCCTAGCTCAATCAGAGCAGATGGCGGCTCGACATCGAGATGTCGTTCTCGCACACATGGGGGAGCTGGGTTTGAGACTAAACGCCAAGAAGAGTGTACTTTCTCCAGTTCAGAGAACCACCTATCTAGGCGTAGTGTGGAATTCAACCACGATGCAGGCACGCTTGTCTCCTGCTCGGATCAAGTCGATCCTCACATCAGTCGAGAGAGTCAAAGAAGGCCAGTCACTCACTGTCAAACAATTCCAGAGATTGTTAGGGCTGATGGCAGCTGCGTCCAACGTGATACCTTTTGGCCTGCTGTACATGAGACCCCTACAGTGGTGGCTCAAGTCCAAGGGCTTTTCCCCGAGGGGAAATCCACGTCGAGTTATCAAGGTCACGCGGCGGTGCCTTCGTGCCTTAGACATGTGGAGGAAACCTTGGTTCTTGAATCAGGGCCCGGTGCTGGGAGTTCCTTGTCGCCGTGTAACGCTAGCGACAGATGTGTCCCTCACCGGTTGGGGTGCGGTCATGAGCGGCCACCCTGCCCGCGGTCTGTGGAGTGGTCGCCATCTAACATGGCACATCAATTGCCTAGAGATACTAGCGGTCTATCGAGCATTGAAATATTTCCTCCCAGACCTGAGAGGTCACCATGTGTTGGTGCGCACCGACAACACATCAGTGGTCTCTTATATCAATCACCAGGGGGGTCTGCGTTCGCGCCCCTTGTACAAGCTGGCACACCAGATCCTTCTGTGGTCCCAGGGCAAACTCCTCTCGATCAGAGCAGCGTATATTCCTGGGAGATTGAATGTGGGAGCAGACATACTGTCGAGACAGGGGCCGAGGCCCGGGGAATGGATGCTTCACCCCGAGGTGGTGAAGCAGATATGGAGAGTATTTGGTACAGCCCAGTTGGACCTCTTTGCGACTCAGGAGACATCGCAATGTCCCCTCTGGTTCTCTCTAGTTCATCCAGCTCCTCTGGGACTGGACGCTATGGTACAGACCTGGCCGAGGCTTCGTCTGTACGCTTTTCCCCCTATCGCTCTGCTCCCGGGAGTTCTGGCGAGAGTACGCCGGGACGGGGCCCGTCTGCTACTAGTAGCCCCGTTCTGGCCGGGCCGAGTATGGTTCTCAGATCTAGTCTCGCTCCTCGACGGCTCTCCGTGGGAGATACCGATCAGGACAGACCTACTCTCACAGGCGCAGGGCACGATAATTCACCCTCGCCCGGAGTTGTGGAAGCTGTGGGTGTGGCCCCTGAGGGGGCACAGCTGTTAGCAGCTGGTCTCTCAACCGAGGTTGTTGAGACCCTACTCCAATCCAGAGCTCCCTCTACGAGGAAACTGTACGCCCTGAAGTGGAAGCTCTTCACTTCATGGTGCAGAGACCGCCAGCTTGACCCAGCAGACTGCCCAGTTGGTACAGTTCTGGAGTTTTTACAAGCCAGGCTCTCTGCGGGGTTATCCCACTCCACCTTAAAGGTTTATGTGGCGGCCATAGCTGCTTTCCACGTCCCTTTCAATGGTCAGTTAGTGGGTAGACACCCCCTAGTTACACGTTTCCTCCGCGGTGCGCTGAGGCTGAGACCTCCAGTACGATCCCGTGTTCCCCCCTGGGATTTGGTTGTGGTTCTAGAGGCTCTTTGTAAAGCTCCATTCGAGCCAATACAAGATATCTCAGATAGACATCTGACACTTAAAACTGCCCTGTTACTGGCAATCACCTCACTAAAGAGAGTTGGAGATCTTCAGGCCCTTTCGGTGGCCCCTACCTACTTAGACTTTGCCCCTGGTATGGCCAAAGCATTCTTATACCCTCGAGCGGGTTACGTTCCGAAGGTTCCCTCTGTTACACCACAACCTATCGTACTGCAGGCCTTCTGTCCTCCTCCCTTTCGGGAGCCAGACCAAGAGAAGCTAAACTGTATGTGTCCAGTGCGAGCACTGGACGCATACGTCCACAGAGCTGCCCTGTGGAGAAAATCAGACCAATTGCTTGTTTGCTACGGTCCTTCTAACAAGGGTTCTCCTGCCACCAAGCAGACCCTTAGTCGTTGGATAGTCGAGGCTATCAACGTCTCCTATGAGTCCTCTGGTCTTCCCCCTCCTTTGGGGGCCAAGGCTCACTCTACTCGGAGTATGGCGGCCTCCAAGGCCTTCTCAGCAGGTGTGTCCCTCTTGGACATCTGCAACGCTGCGGGGTGGTCCACGCCCTCCACATTTGTCCGATTTTACGATCTTGACATGCGAGCCACGCCGGGCTCTTCTGTTCTCTCGTCTTAGCTGTGCTCTTTTGACTACACACTAGGCAGGGATTTGGAAGTCTGGCAGCGTGGGCACATCGTTCCCCAAAAGCGTTTCGACGCAGCTCGAGTTCCTGAAAAGGAACGTCTCTAGGTTACGTATGTAACCCTAGTTCCTTGAAGGAACGAGACGCTGCGTCGCAGAGCCATACTCCCGGCACCCCTGCCGGCGCTTGCTTCCCTACTCGAAGCTGAAGCCAGCTGCACGGCACGTGCTTTTATAGCTTCCTGGTCGCTACGTCACCCCGCCCGTGACGTCATGCCTTTCCGATGGACTGATTGCACACGATATTCAGAGTCGGTCTCGTCAGGGACGTTCCCCAAAAGCGTTTCGACGCAGCGTCTCGTTCCTTCAAGGAACTAGGGTTACATACGTAACCTAGAGACGATTCATTCGATTCTTAGCATTTTGAATCGATTACTGTCCAAGATCGGCGATTCACGATTCAAAAATCATGTTTCAAGATCGATGCATATGAATCGACAGGGTTTGTAATCGATGCATCGAGAAAACGAGTGAATCGTTACACCCCTATTTTGTATGTATTTGTTTTTACCACATTTATATTATATTTATATTATATAAGTTAGCACATGCACAACATTATATTGTCTAATCATGCATTAAACATTTTAAAGGCCACACCTTGTATGTAAAGTAATAGTATTTAAAGTAAAAGCATGCTTTGTGTTTGTTTACATATATATATATATATATATATATATATATATATACATATATTCATTTGGTGTTTGTGTGCATGTTACATGATTTCAAATTAGATATCAAAATCTGACAATATGTCAGTGATTAATTCACAATAGAGGCAGAAGCAGTTCATTTAATTCTCTCCATATCTTCTTCTGCGGAAAAAGACAAAATGGGTTATTAATAGAATGATTTGAGCTGACCTGGACCCTGCCATTTTCACATCCTTACTCCGCTCCTTTTTTCCTTAGTCTACTTTGACTTTAATACCTTAGCCATGACAGTTCCATAATTGCTGTATTTCAGGATTCTTACCAGGCCTCTTCTCTCTCTCTCTTACTCTGTACATAAAATAATGCTGAACACTCAGAAGTGTCAAGCCAAATCAAACCCAGGAGTCACATGACCCATCAGATTATAAATGGATGGATGGGTGGATGGATGGATGATAGATAGATAGATAGATAGATAGATAGATAGATAGATAGATAGATAGATAGATAGATAGATAGATAGATAGATAGATAGATAGATAGATAGACTGTAAAAATTAGTCTTTAAAATAAATTTATATATTGATGAAAATAGCAATATGATAAAACAAAAAGGAAAGTTGTTCCTTTTCCTGGAATGTTTAGAATTGACTACATTAGTAACATTTCTCGTTGTGTTCATCTCTGTTTTGCTACTAAAACATCACTGTCAATATGACTTAGAACTGTAACAAATATAAATGATTAATTACATTCTTTATGTCCTATATTTTAATATGAGTCTAACATACAGGCCGCATTCTCTCTCTCTCTGCCTGTATAACCATAAACAAGCTCTCAAAATGCATGCACATCTGCGTACTAGATTCAGACATGCTAGACACGTTCATTCTACAAACATCTCCTTATAAACATTGTTTCCTTGCTCTGTGTAAGGCAATTAGACTGATCTCAAAAGAAACAACACTGAGGGGATGGGAGTGTGGGAAGAGGTGCAATGTTCTGGTAATCAATCAATTGAACAAGCATCATTTGCATATTCATCAATTCACCCCTCCAACCCAAAAGAACCTCCCTCAAATGACAGATTTTAAACAGTGAACACATGCACATGTATTGACAAATAGATTTTCAAAGGGGGTTCAGTTCAGACTCTTAAGCAAAACCAGTTTAAACTCTTCCATGAAAACTGAAACATTTGATGGTTTCTTTAACGCATAATGTCATTGAGTAAATAACATCTAAAAAAAAAGCTCAGCCTTTCTTCTTGACTGTGTGACATTATTAAACTGTGTTTGTGTGTGTGTGTCATATCAGTGGGTCAATGGTAAAGGCTGAATCTGAGTGCTTAAAGACGTGGTTGTAAAGCTCTCATAACACTTTGAGTCTCTCAGTCTTTTTATCCCTCAGTCACACTTTTCTTTCTATGTTCAAACAAACTGATGAAATAGGATATTTATTTACAAGTATGATGAATGCACCTATTATTCAGTTTCCATGACCACATGCACGTCTCTGCAGACATTTAGATCTATATTCATCAGACACAGTATATTCAAGTCCTCGAGTTTTATTGATCAGAATTAGACCTACTCTAAGTGGAACAACTCACAACAGCTCCTCACTTATGCTTCAGTTATCTTTCAGATGTATATGGTTCATCAAAGACTACACCGATACGATGAGACCAACTACATGCATGCTTCCAGGCATCTGTCTTTTACCTCTCTGTACCCTTTTCTAGAACAGAGCCAGGTTTAAGAGGACCATTATTTCTATAGAGCTCTTTAATGCACTGGTCCTTGATCTGGTACAACACCAGGCAGAACAGCAGTGACTCTAAAAGCTACGTCTGCACTGTTAAGTTCCCTCGTTCTGTCTCATCTTAGCACTCACCTCTTTCCATATCTATAATTACAGCAAAAGAAGAAGAATGGTGATTAGATGATGATCACTCTAGAATGATCTGTGATTCTCAACCAGAGCCAACTTATACGGATAGTTAACCCAAAAGAAGATATTTAGAAAATGTATAAATAAATAAAAAATTGTCCATACAGTGAAATTTAATGAAGTCGGTATAAACACTGGAGCCAGCAGGCTTTCATTGCATGGAAATGATGACAATTTCCATTTTTTAGATGAGCAGGTTCCAGAGAGGAGGCTATAGCTACTTGGATTTTGCCTTATTAAATCAAATGGAAATTACGATGAAGAAAAGAGCACAATAAAATGTGTGAGATTTGAGTTAGCCAATTATTATTTTTTAGGATTGAATGGGCACATTAAAAACGTAATGCACTGTTAACGAACCCGCGCTGTTGTGGACATCGTTGTCACTATGGTTACAGGTGATATTCGCGGCAATCGTGAGAGTCAAAAAAGGTTTGACACTGATCTTTTGACGTAGCCTACATGAGAGTCATGTATTGAGCAGGTTAGTTGTCAATACCAAACACGTTTATTAAATATTTTTAGTTGAATGAGTCATTGTAAAATTTGAGTCATATTGATGATAATGTTAAATAATAGCCAATATGATATAATACAAGTTTGGTTTGGTGTTGAAAGGGCCATATGGGGCTGTAGGCCTATAATACAAAATGTTTAAAAACACTGTTTATATCACAGTTTAATTACACTGAAACATGCATTTTGTTTGTCTGCTATTTAACAGCAGGTACAGTACTTAAGTCTTTTTCTTTCTTCTCCCTTTTGTACCTAACCTAGACAGGAACAGGAGAGAAGAAAAAGCCAGAAAAAGAGTAATTAAATATGCAGTGAAGAGCAGCAGCACTTCAGGCGTGGTATAAAACTCACTGCTGTCAGAGCTTTAGACCTGCCATCCAACAGGAAACACTAACTCCTTCCTTATTCTGAGAGACGTAAGCCAGGATATACGCAATTATTTGAACACAGAGCATTTAGATGAACATACAGGGATGAGTAGGAAGCTATTGTGGTCATTTTGTCAATTTTAAACACAATACAATTTATCAGTCTTTACCCATTACTCAATCGTGGTGTATCACCTCATAAAATATTAATACAGCTGACATGCCTAAAGACATCAAGTGCTTTGATTTGCTGAACAGTGCAGCACTGCATACATGTGATAAAGCAAACCTGCAAAAAGGATTTTTTTTCCCCTTTCAGCAGCATAATAAAACCCTATTGTTGGCTGCATATTATGACACCTCTACTGTAATTAGGCACTCTGAAATTCTTTTTGTATTATCAATTTATTCACTTTTCTTATCTTATATTCAGTACAAGCATAATTAATTATGTTTAGGCCTACCACATTATCATTTCATAGGAATATTAAAAGGAATATTAAAGGTAAATCTTCTGTCTGTGTTGTAGAATTGCTTGGTTGTAAGCTGTTTCTGCTGAATCTCTTTTGCTGTAACTATGCTTACCATGATGTAGTTTTGTATCTCCCTAGTGTAGGTAAGGAGTTTTCTTGCCAAAGGTTGCCTGCACTATTGGCTCCATTCTGGGACATATATTTGTTGCCTACCTTAATGCAAAAATCCCACTGTATGTGAGCAAAGAGCTGATAGGAAGCCAGAATTAAATTAGCTTTGAGTGGATCCTGGCATTTGAGTGATCTAAAGCAATGAGCCAGAGAGAGAGAGAGAGAGAGAGAGAGAGAGAGAGAGAAAGAGAGAGAGAAAGAGAGAGAGAGAGAGAGAGAGAGAGAGAGAGAGAGATTGAGTGGGGAAAAAGAAGATGGAGAACAAGACAATTGTTAAATAATGTCATAATTGGGTCCATTTACTATTTTTACGACACACGTTTTCGTGACAAAGTGTTTACTCCTCTAGCTTTTAGCAGAGAAAGCTAACCACAAAAACAAGAAAGATGAGGAAGCCACAGAACTTCACGTTACTTAGTCACTCTTAAAAATTAATCATCATCATTAAAAGTGAAATGTGTTTTTGTGCCACTAATGCCTACATTATGACTGATAAAACAGAGCATTAATGCTGCTGTAGAGCTGGTTTGAGTTGTTTCCACATCATGTTTCTGCTTTCCTCTCTACACTGTGTATCATCCACTATTAAAAAACAGCAAAAAAGGAAACCTAAGAAACCAAACTTAGAACTACTATTAGAACTAGTATACCGTCAGAACAATTTTGAAACTGATATTTCAAGGTAAAAGCTTTCATAAAGTTGCTTTAAATCTTTGCTTTAAAGGCATTTCCAACACAACAGTCCTCCTAGTGGAGAATTAAAGTAAGAGCACCTTATAATTCAAGAGGTAAATACAACAGGACAAAGAAAGCACAGAAAAGTCACATGAGAAGTCAGTGATTGTAAGAGTGTTTGACACTCTTATAAGAATCATGAATAAAATATAGATATAAATTTTCATAAATTTAAAAACAGATGTGAATTCTGAACGTTTGAATGAATATAACTCAGGAAACAGCATCGAACAGCAGATGGCAGCATTGTATAACAACAATAAAATGTGTGAGATTTGAGTTAGCCAATTATTATTTTTTAGGATTGAATGGGCACATTAAAAACTTAATGCACTGTTAACGAACCCGCGCTGTTGTGAACATCGTTGTCACTATGGTTACAGGTGATATTCGCGGCAATCGTGAGAGTCAAAAAAGGTTTGACACTGATCTTTTGACGTAGCCTGAATTCTGAACGTTTGAATGAATATAACTCAGGAAACAGCATCGAACAGCAGATGGCAGCATTGTATAACAACATAACATAACGCAGTGAGTATAAATGTGGAATAATATGATCATCTTTCTTTCTTTCTTTTTTACTGCAAATGTGTATTAGGGTTTCTTTAATTATTTTTTGGCTCTGAAAATTAACTTTTTACTGATCAAAGGAACTATTTGGCTCAGATCTTATGAAGCCACTGATATCAGCTTTGATTCTACTTTCAGGGCACTGTTCTTTATTCATGACTTGCATTTATAATAGCTAAAAAGACACAAGGTGCCTACAGGAGAGAAACATGAGAGAAACGGTCCACATGTAATTAAGGACACCTGTAGGCCTATGTGTTCTATTTCATTATTTTATTGTGTCCTTAAAGCTGGCTGAGACGAAATGACTACAATAAGTCCTAAAAAAATATGAAAAAATAATTAAATGTAAGTTAATTTTGATCACAAATCTTTCCAGTGTGATTAAATAGCTTATGATGTGTGATAAATCTCTTTCTTCAATCATTTACATACACAAACCACATATTTTGTTATCAAGCTGTCAAAAATGTGTAAGGAAAAATGAATTTACCAACAGTCTAGATTCCACGTTAATCATTTGCAATAATTAATGAATATAGTGGGCCATTACTGTGGCAGATTTATTGTTTATGATCATAATTATTTATGTCCTGCATGTAAAACACTGAGGTAATGGATGTAATATACCCAATACATCTGTTAAGGATTACGTAATGTGAAGTTGATCTAGATTATTACATTTTTAATTGCATATTTTTCAATGACTAAGTCTTAGTATGTACAGAATATGTGCATATTTACATACACATGTGCAATAGGTCTGTATTTCAAATGATCTGCCAGGGGTCTGCGTGTAGTATGTGTGCCCCTTATTAAGTGCATCTGTGTGTGTGTGTGTGTGTGTGTGTGTGTGTGTGTGTGTGTGTGTGTGTGTGTGTGTGCATGTGTAACACAGAGCAAACACACACCGTGCCAGTTTCCTCTGTAGAAGCATCTCCATGGTATTCACTCACTCAGTATCTCTGGGTTTGGCTGGCAGAGGAGCTCAACTCTTCTTCATAGACAGACTCACAGGCTGATGCTTAATCCGTTTCATCAATGTGTATGGTCATATTTGCTCCGGTAAGACCTCTCTTTTTCTATAACCTACAAGTATTAGGAATTGTATTTGACCAAAATGTATTGGCACAATTATACAACTTATTTAAAACTTTAAATTAAAAAAAAACAACAACAACATTTATTTGTATCTTTTTTTTCTATTCAGTATTAACTGACTAGAAATGTAATATGATTTGAAAGTGTGTCAGTAAGCATTTTCTCATAATTTTACAGTAACAAGATAAAGTGTTTAATGAAAGTAAAGTTCGGACAGTATTTTGTGCAGTATCTCATGGTTGCATTCTCAAAATAGTATTTAAATGCATGCAAATATGTCCATCAGGAATCAGATTTAATTATTAGCTGCTCTTTGGGGTCGCAGCATCGGCTCCCTGTTTGTAGTCTCTCTTGCTTGAATAATTCATCTGCTCATGTTGAAATGTGCAAAAGATCGATGCCATCCAGCTCTTTGACAGATTTTAATGATGAATCTGAGCTGAGCTAAATGGAGCATGATTGCATGTTTGTATTTGCCATACTATATATGCATGCATATTTAAGTAAAGATGAGGAAATTAGTGTGTGTGTGTGTGTGTGTGTGTGTGTGTGTGTGTGTGTGTGTGTGTGTGTGTGTGTGTGTGTGTGTGTGTGTATGATTATGTGTCCATGTTTCTGGGTGTGCTGGCAACCCCAGGGTAACCTTTGCATAATTCAATGGGTCTCGTCAGAGACTCATCAAAGAAGCTACCTATTTTCTTCTTTGCTTTATGTGTTCTTTGTAAGTATAATTAAAATATGGGATGTCTGTACATGTGATATTAATTAAATGTCCATGCATTTCCAAAGCAATTTTCATATAATATGGAGAAAGAAATAGCATATTACATTTTTAAAAACTCTCCATCCTTCTGTGTCTCTATGTCTTCCTTTGACACACACAGACCCACACACTCATAGCATAAGTATTCCTGACTGTATTTAATTAATATATACAGTGAAGGTATTAAATCTTAATTGAAATGGCCTGCTTCTTTCACCTGCTGTATCATATTATCGGAAACAGAAAGAGAGGAAGGGACTGTGGAGAGAATAGCAGGAGACTTGAACACATTTCTTATCAAACACCTGTGTCCACAAAGAATAAAGCCCTGGCACTTGTCAAGTAAACCTCCAGCCTTTTCATTCATTATGCCAAACACAAACTGAATGGGTGAAAAAAATATTCAAATTGTGTCAGACAAAGGTGTTAGTGCCGGGCATCCAGGTCTACAGTTAAATCAGAAAACAGCTGGATAATTAAAACAGAATATTTAATGTTCTTTGAGGTTAATTTGTCTTTACTTTGTGTGATGAAGTAAAGCTACCGATTAAGAGTCTAGAGAACTGATCTTTGTCCCTTCCACTATAGGCTTATATCTTCAGGGCTTTTCACTAATTTTTAGCTTTTTTCTCCTACAGCTTTTTGCTGTTTTAGCATTTGCAACATGTGGGGGATATTCTGGCCAGATAATGGTTAAAGTAGAATGTTTGAACAAAACCCAAAGCAACATCAGCATCAGCTTCAACTACCCATTCCGGTAAGTTTTCTTAAGATTCAAGATTCAAGAGATTCAAGATTTTTCTTCGTCACATACAAGATTATATATAGCATATATAACCAGCAGTGAAATGTGAGTAAATTACCACAACTCAGTATATAAGTATTATACTGCATGTTATACTGTAAACATGTGTTATCAGTTTATGTAAAAAGACTTGATTTTATATTTTTGGTTTAGTTTTGTTTTAAATATTAACTTACAAAATTATAACCTACACAATGAAAGTCGTGTAAACATGCAATCAGTAATGTCTTTCCTTGTTAATTTTTTTAACATATAGATAGTTTTAATAAAGTGGTTTAATTTCTGTTATTTTAGTTTTTATATACTATTATAGTATTTATTAATATTTAAGACTAAGTTTTAGTCTTAATTTTAGTTTTTGTTATTTTGTTATGTCATGTTGTCATTTTTATTAGTATTGGAATTTTCTATTTTGTTTATTTCTATTTCCATTTCTATTATTATTTTAATTCTAGTTTTTAGTATTGCAAACTATTTAATTTCTAATGCAACATTTCTATTTTTTTTTATAAATTTTTAATCTAATATTTATGATTTAATTTTAAAAACAAAAACTATTTTTTGTCATTTTCATTAAAAATAACGACACCAAAACTGGTCATCTCATGAAGGCCACTATTTTGAATTCTTATGACCAGCCAAATATGATTCCCTTTTATCTCAGTAACACCCAGTTATTGACTGCTTTCATTTGTAGGATAAATTAATCATAGCTAACAACCAATTGTAAAATGCAATTGTAATTAAAGTGAGTGACTATTTTCAGGAGATATTTGACATATTAGTGGCATCCCATTGTCTTAGTCTCGACTTTACAAAATTACAAAAAGAAACTGTGCTTGAAAAAAAAGATGATGAGCTTAAAACATGTTGGAAGAGCAAATGTTTTCTCTTCCCAGACTCCAACAGGTACACTTCAGTGCTCCTCTGTGTGAAGGAACCAGGAAAGAGACTCTCTTTCTCGAGGGGGATAATGCTTCATCTGCACAGTTCTTCGTCACTGTGTCGGTCCTAGCTTTTCTCTATTCCCTTTTGGCCACAGTTGTTTACTTCTTCTACCAGAACAAATACAGAGAGAAGAACAGAGGTCCAGTAGTTGTGAGTGCATTTCATAATTTCTGTAAGAAATGTATGCTGTAAAAGAAAAAGTCTGAGAGCACATACAGTGCTGAAAAGCTCAGTATAACTCAATTGAATTGTCAAGAACTCTTTCTGTTTATACTCCTCTTCTTTTCAATCCCCATAGGATTTCTTGGTGACTTTAGTGTTCTCTAGCCTGTGGCTGGTAAGCTCAATTGCCTGGGCTAAAACTCTGTCTGGGGTGAAGACAGCCACTGATGTGCATCAAATCCTGCTGTTAATGTCTGCTTGCAGAGCCCATGAGAACTTATGTGAGGTCTTGCAGGAGCCCATCTGGACGAATCTCAACATGTCTGTGGTGAGTACATTATTTGTACACAGTACTGATATGGGGAAGAAGAAAATCATATAAATTCATTAGCAATTGACATGCACTACCTTTTAAAAATATGGGGCCAGTAATACTTTTATTTGGCAAAGATGCACCAAATTGATCAAAAAAGACATTTATGATGTTACAACTTCAATTGAACTCTATTCATTAAAGAATCCTGGGTGGATACCACCACAGAACACCCTACAAACCACCCAACACCCTCCTATCAATAAGATAGAAACCATCCACAACAGCCTAGCAACTGCTCTCAGACTTTTTAATGTATTTAAATTGTTTTAAACCTTGGCAGGGCTTATTCAAGCCAGTATGTCTTAACAATCCTTTATCTGATTTCTTTTCCAATAAAAATGACCAGTTTACAAATAGAAAATGTTATATTCCATAATTTGAATTCCTCCTTGTGTGCTTACAGGCCTTTGGTTTTTTGAACTTCTTCCTTTGGGCTGGTAATATCTGGTTTGCCTACAAAGAGACAGGTTTGCATAAGTCCACTAAGCGTCATCCCTCCAGAACTCCCTCTGAGAAACGCGACAGCTTCAGGCAGTACAGTCAAACCAGTTTTGATCAATCTGTAGCTGGTTTTGGCCAGAGGCTCTACAATCAAGGGAGTTTTGACTTGTCAAGCGGAGGCTTCAGCCTACCCCAAACCAATCTAGGACAGCCGATGCTTTACCGACAGGTGGGGAGTCCCACATCCAGAGGCCCTCTCATATTTGTTAATGAGATGTGAGAGAGAGTATGAGTGTGGAGCACAGAAAGGAAAGAGAAGAGTTTTCTCAGTCATAATACAGATAATTTGCCTTTGTGGATGTGATATTTCTATCGTGATGTAGAAGTTGTGACATTTTTGTAGATATCAGTCTACATACTGTTATTTATTTGTTTACTAAATAATTAAGTGCCATTGAATTGAAAGCTCTACCTTGTTAAAGTATATATACTTTTTTGCATATTTATAAATATATATGCATATATAATATATATATATATATACACACACACACACACACATATAGACATATATACACATATGCATATGAACAAATTAATTTACCATGTCAGATATGGTTCTGTGATATTTTTGATGGCATTTAGCATAGTACGCCTATATTCTAATGGTCTGTTTTATGTTTAAATATTTCATTTACAAAAAGTGCAGTGACAGTACAATGGTAAACACATTGAATGGCAAAACTATGGTATTTAGAAATGCCATTTATTTTTAGCTTTCCCAATTTTAAAGGATAGTGTCAGACAAAATATGGTGTTCTTTTTGTTGGAAACCCTGTGGACTGAGGATGATGTCCAGTCGGAGATCTTTTTAATGAATCATTTTGTCTAACCATACATGGTGTTCAGAAAAATGCATGCAAAAAGATGAGATAAAATCAAATGCAAATCAAATCCGTTGTTCCAATTTACTGTAATTGTATAAATGTTACTATGTTATACTGATTGTAATAAAAGTAATAAAGTAATAAAATTATTCTTGTTCCTCTAAATTTCTATTGTTTTTATGTTTCATCATGACCATGCTACCATTAGCAATTCAGATCGTTCCTGGAAAAACAATGAATGTTAAATGAACAATCTTAGTAGAAATTTAAAAAAGAAACACAGAAACAGCCCCATTTGGGGACTTATAGTAAATTATATTTTAGTTTATTATTGCTTGTGCAGTATCTTTGTTTGCTGCTTCTTTTACAAAAGAGACAACCTCCATGGCTGAAGCTACATGTTTTCCCCATTAAGACTTTTAATGAAGGGGTGTAAGGGAGCAATTAGGATCTTTTGGCCTGTCAGACTCCTATCAGAGCCATGTGGTTAACATCTCCATATCTGCAGAGTATATCCAGCACTACAGTGAAGCTAACTGCTTGCAGCTGATCCAAATTGTAGCTTTTAGGTGATCATGAGATTTTAGACACTGGCATGTTGCTTGTGCCAAATTAAAGGTTACCACTGAGAATCTCTACAGCTGTTCAATTACAGGCCTTGGACAAAAAGAGTGCAATGAGCACTTTAAAGAGCTTGGTAGAAAACAGAGATAAATGACAATAGAAAGGCTGTAATGCATATATAATTTTGATTAACAGGTGTCAAATAAAATGTACATTGTAAATATTGCCAGTATTTTTAAAGTATGTAACAGTATTTGATAAACTCCAAATACTGTGAATACTAGATTATAGTGCAAGGCTAAACTATAAATAGTTCATTCAAAGTAGTTCACAATTTGATTCTGACAGCACCCATTCACTGCAGAGGATCCAATGATGATGTGAAAGGAATGTAATGCAAATTTTTTTCCAAATCTCAAACTCATCTATATCTTAAATTAACTTTTTGTAAAGTATTCCTTTAAAGAGCACCTACATAGTCAGTTAATTACATAATGGCAGAATTAACATCTTACATGGTGACACCATGATGATGTCGCAGTGGCAATTATGTTTTACTCTAGAGGACGCAGTCTAAGCTAATCATAGACTCAGCTGAGCAAATAAAAAGACATCATGTTGTTTGATATAAGGAGGTACAAGTGTATGTGAAGAGGAGGCTGGACTGACCCTCGCTGTTCCTCTACTGCAGTCCAGTTTTTGTCATTCTGTTCATCCATCTGTCACTTCTGGCTCTTCGACAGGGTCATGGTCATAGGCTAAAGCAGCAGCTACATAAAGTACATGATTTTAGTTGCAGCCACCATCATCCATTACCTAAAACCACAAATAAATGCTTGTCTTGATTTATAGAACTAATTATTCCAGTAATTACCACAGTACACAGTGTAGAATAAAAAATTCACACAGACTACAGAACGGTATGCATTCAACTTTAAAGCAATATCTAACATTACATGACTGTAGTATTTTTCTAATTGTAAACATAATTATAAATCATTTCCTAAGAAGAAAATGGTTATATCAGGGAAGTGGTATCATACATTTTATTTTATTATTATTATTATTATTAATTTTATTTTATAAAAAAAAAAAATTGACTGTCAGGATTAAGAGGCCAGGCTTTTTCCAGCCTCAAACACAGGTCAGTATTGACTTATCAATATTTTATTTTATATTTCATTTTCATTTGTGACATTTTCCCTTATAGCAGCCAAATCAAATACAAGTACTCACTCTGACCCTAAAATAAAAACAAATGTAAAACAAGAAGAAACTATCAAATACATACACACATAACACCTACACAATGGGGCAAATGCTGTGCATAGCATAGCAGGACACTGGCATAAATGTGCAGCTTTCACAGAAGGGGATGAGAAATGATCAAAGCTTTTTTCACTTTCCAGTTCCTGCTGCTCCTGCTGTTTCTTGTCCTTCTCACAAATCCTCTTACAGGGTTCATATGCATCCCATACCTTTTGCATCTTTGTGTTTTACTCTAACTTGTCAAACTTGGAATGTTGAGTTTAAAACAATCAAGACAATTCTGTTATTATTATAAACATTGCTCACCATGACTTTTTAAACTTGTATTTTTTACCTCTTCTCAAAGGGTCAGGTTACTATAGGTTTTTTAGAGGTTTTGTTCATAGAAAGTGGTCTGTATGCTTTTTGCCTGTGTGAAAAAAAATGGGAAAGAAGCGAGCTATATTAGGCACGATCGATTTTATATAGTATATACGGTATATAGTCAATCACAGAGTATCCATTTCCACCTGCCACCTAAAGGTGTCGCCAAAGGAATGCTAGCAATGTTGAATGTCAGTGCTCCAGCTCTCTCCTCAGAAACAGTGACATGCAGCTAAAACAATCTGTCTGAAACAGGACCATTGTCATGCCACTCAGTCAGTCAACAGAAAAAATAAAACAATTAAAATCAAGCAAGCAACTAACAGAAATAACATTATCTGTGTACGTGTAGGAAAACATATCTCACATGTAACATGAGATGGCTTATTAAAACTGGAATGGCTGGTAGGAAACATCAGAGCACCCCTCAATAATGTCACTTTTCTGGAATGATTTTGGCCTTTCGTTGGACTCACACTTTTCATTTTACTATATTACTTCACAGGTAAGCTGAGTCAATTTTGGGAACAATCTGTTATACAAAAAAAGAGCAGCTGTTGCTTAAATCTTTGGCAATGGCATCTTGAACTGATTCCTATTCCTTTATGAAATGATCAAAATCACACTGAAACAAAATGAAACTGAAGTTAATTGTTGAGTAAACTTGAAAGCTGTAAACCACAACTACCATCAAAGCATTATGTCATAATCTAGACTTAAACAAATTCAAACTTCAGACATAACCAACAATTTAATAATTCTTATGCACTGCCTTTTATGATTGTACAGTATATCACTTTCAACCATAGCTCTATCAGATGCTATGTTATACTTTTTAACTGCTAAATAGAATGAATAGGACTATGGGACATAATAGGCAGTAAAGGATTTAAAACTGATTTAAAAAGGCATCTTAGTAGACATATTAAGTATAATTTGGACATTCTGACCTTTTTGTTATTTCCTTATAAATAACTGATCCATACATTAAATCCAAGTTTATTTTTATAGCGCTTTTCAATTCAATTCAGTTAACGGTGTAACTAAACAGACGATAAACACTATTATACATATAGTTTAGAACTTCACTTGACTGCTTTATGACTGCTTTATTAGTAAATGACTTTTATATGCATTTACAATTGGTGATAAAGTTTCTTTGCAATGTTCAGCCTCAAATGTTCCACTAATACTCTACAATCACCCCATTGTGTTTTAGCTTCACTCTATAATGCATGGCCAATAGTGTACAAGTATATACACTCTAAAAATGGCTGGGTTAAAAATAACCCAATTGGCAACCCAGCGCTGGGTAAATATTGGACAGAACACGTGCTGGGTTAAAGTAACCCAGCATGCTGGTTTACACATTTTAACCCAGCATGCTGGGTTATTGAGAAAACCCAAGATAGAGTCATTTTTACCATTTGTGTGTTTGCATTTTTATGGTTCTGGGTTATTCTTGCTGGGTTATTCTCATAATTTCACTTTTGCTTAACAAAGCAATCATGGATTAATAAATAATGAAGAATACTGGTTTAGACTGTTAAAAAATTATTTTAATGCCATCTGACATTCACAAATTTGTTCCAATGACAAACAACATGCAATTTTCCCTTTTTTTTTCAGCAAATGCAAATGCAAATGCAAAAAAAAAAAAAAAAACAGAAATACAGTTGCAATAAATTATTTCTGAATGACCGGTGTCTAGCTGTTTAACTATTACATTTTGACATGTTTAGCTATTTAAATACACAGTGAAATTACATTGACAATTAACATTTTTTAAATTTAAATGTAAAATAATTTAAAGATGTCCTAAAATTCATATCAAGTATATAAAGACTCCTATGTAGGTAGATGTGCACTGCTTAGGGTAGTTCAACATACATTACTGTATTACTGTATTACTCACCCTCACGTTACAAACCCCTAAGACCTTCGTTCATCTTCAGAACTCAAGTTAAGATATTTTCGATGAAATTCGAGAGCTTTCAGACCAGGGTGAATAATTAATGACAATTTTAATTGTTAGGTGAACTATTGTCAAACACTTAAAGAGTAACTAAACCCTAAACCAACTTTTTTTAGTTAATGATCTATAAGAATGGGGCTTTATTAGTGCTGTTCATTGATTCGAGTAACTTTTTTGACATTCGAGTATAAAGTGTTTTAATTCTACAATATATGGTGTAAAAACGTGTGAGTGCTGCCCTCTTCAGGTTGAACGGTGGCTACTGCAGTTGATTTTTCCTATTGGATGTTGCGGTGGCAAGTGACGTAAGCGGTGGCAGGTGACGTAAGCGGTTTCCAGCTCACCACGCCCCTTGGTACGAGCTACCACACCCTTGGCAGTATAAAACCATCAAAATCACTGTAGTGAGTCAGGAGCTGGAATTGCGAGTATTGGTAACGAGTCAAGGATAGACTATTATAGCATCTATTTAGCTTAGCAATTATATAGTTATTTAGATCTTCAAGTTAGCGTAGATTTATCAGTATTTAGTACAGTGGTCAGGATGGTACGGAGGTGTGTTGCTAGTTGTGACAGCACTGCTGGACTGCATAGTTTACAGGCAGACTTTAAAATTAGGAGCCAGTGGTTGCATGCACTTGGGCTGGAAGACCGCAACTTCCCGCCTAGAGCTCGAGTGTGCAAACTGCATTTTACACGGGATTGCTTCTCCAACGCAATGGAGGTGGAAATGGGCTTCTCCATACAGCTCGCGCTGAAAAGCGACACGGTGAGGGAGTTAAGACCGCAGTTTGAGCCAGCGGCTGGAATTAATATGAACAGACACCTCGACACCCTCCACTTCAGGTGAAAGTGGGGGAGAAAAGTCCTCTAAATCAAATGATCGCTCTGTTGCAAAGCTACTTGCGTCACTACAGTCACTCTCCATTTTAGCGTCTCTGACAGCAGCTGTCAATCAATCCCTCACTGCGAGTCTCAGGATCATGCTGCACTTGCTCAGCCCCGCCCTCGGTTCGTCCCCTCTATCTCCGCTGTGATCTGCCCACTTTTCAGCATTTTTCAAATATTGCAAGTGGGTGGAGTCAGGCTCTGAGCAGGGGTTTAGTTACACTTTAAGCTTTGAAGCAAAGATCTACACCTGAGAGCAGTGTACTCCGCTATAGATCCTGTCTATGGAAGGACAATTTTCAAAAGGAATTGCAAATTATATTTTCAATGGCATTTTCCACATGTGACAAATTGTGACATAATCCAAACACAATTGCAAATCTTGAACAAAAACACTGTTTTGAAAACACTGAACAAAAATTACTGTTTCAGTTTTAATGAATGCACAGTGTCTGCCAAATTTCAAATGAAAAAGTCCATTTGCAGCTGTATTTTCCATGTATTATGAGTAATAAGTAATAAGTAATAAGTCATATTGAACAAATACTGCATCATAGCAGCTTTACAGTATTAAATAGGAAAATTGTGTGTAATAATGCAAAGGGACAAAAGTAAACACTCAATTTTCAGTTAAATTCAGTTCATCATTGATTCAGTGATGTATCGTCCCTCTGTGCAATTAAGTCGATGATATCGCTTCATATTAATTATCCCCAACTAAGGAAAAACATCGGTGACAGAATGGAGAAAAAACCTTGGGAGAAACCAGGCTCAGTTGGGGGGCCAGTTCTCCTCTGACCAGACGAAACCAGTAGTTCAATTCCAGGCTGCAGCAAAGTCAGATTGTGCAGAAGAAACATCTGTTTCCTGTGGTCTTGTCCCGGTGGTTATCTGAGACAAGGTCTTTACAGGGGATCTGTATCTGGGGCTCTAGTTGTCCTGGTCTCCGCTGTCTTTCAGTGCTTTCTAGGTGCTGATCCACCATCTGGTCTGGATACGTACTGGATCCGGGTGACTGCAGTGACCCTCTGATCTGGATACGTACTGGATCTGGTGGCTACGGTGACCTCGGAATAAGAGAGAAATAGACTAATGTTAGCATAGATGCATCATAAGAACAAGTACATGATGTGTTATTAATTACCATGTCTGTTTTTTCATTGTGTCGCACGTGTTACCTGCCAAACTCAAATGGAATCGCAATTACATTGGCATCTGAATTTCCAATACCTCACATTGAAAGCTGTCAATTTTTCTCAGAGGTGGGACCATACTATGGAGAGTGTTTTTATTGGGAGGTGACGTCACTCAAAGACAATTGTGCCAAATGCTTTGAACAATGGAGGTTAAGGCACTACTAAAGGCAGCTGCCGCTCCGAGAGATGCGTGTTAAAGAACAGACAGTGCAACCCGGATCTCCCTATATTCCTGGCACCTTACACAATAAATAATTCTGTCATTTTTACCTCAAATGCAGCTACTATCCCCTGCTAACAGTTAGAGCCACATGGTACTATTAGTCAATATTCACCATTAATCAAATGCTTTTCACCTGAGGAATAAAATATACGGTAAGATGCAAATAGGTAAATAAGAGTAGAACTGCAATGTTGTTTTGCTGACGTGCATCAGAGTGCAAACAGTGAGAGATTTGGGGTAAAAACTACAAAATATCTCCCAATACAAACACGCCCTTATAGTATAGTCCCACCCTTGACACAAATTGACAGCTTTCTGTGTAAGGCATCTGAAATTCAAATGCTTTTCAATTGCGTTTGGACTATGTCATAAAGTATGCGTCCACATGTGGAAAAATGCAATTAAATATACAATTTGCAATTCCTTTTGAAAATTGTCCAGAATATCCTTACCTGTCCATTGATTATGATCAATGCCTGAGAGATCTGCTGGCATTTTTAAATCGCCATGACAATGGGATGGGGTTTTGTGGACTCTGCTCAGTTAAGGAATTACATGTTTGTTTCAACCTATAAAATAAAGTAAAAAAAAAACTAACAAATTGTTTTAATTTGTTAACTGTTAATAACAGTGATTCAGTTCAATTAACTGTGTGAAGTTCATCATGAAATTGAGTCCATCATGATTATTTGTTAAATTCACCTATGAGTTGGTCTACAGAAGTGGAATATGCTATAGTGATTGGCTGAAAGGTGGGCTTTCAAACTGTCTAATCAATGGGATGTTCCAGTCATTATACATCACAGTTTTATGTTAATATGCTTTCAATATCAAACACACAGTCACTGGCACAGATAAGGGAGATCACACTGCATGCGAGCACTAAGACATTTCTATGACAAGTAGTGATGGGAAGTTCGGATCATTTTACTGACTCGGACTTTTGAGTTTCGTTCAGCAAAATGAACGAATCTTTTTTTGAGTCATTTCATTCATTTTAGCAAAATGTAATTAAAATGTTAAGTGCTACTTCCCCAACACATCTAGTACTTACGCAAACGTTGATCACAATAAAAACAATACAAAACTAAAATGCTATAAGATACAAAAAAAATCATTCTTTACCTGGGTCTTTAGTCTGTGATTAGCTCACCTCACCTCTTATCTGACAAGAAGTCCTCGGGTTTAAGTCATTCCTTAATCACGTGACAGCCCCATACGCAAAACTAACGCAGTCTTGAGCCGGAAAGAGAATTGATTAGTTCATCTCATGAGTCTTTCGGGTCTCGGGTCGAGTTTGACTCGTTCCTTAATCACGTGACAGACCCATACGCAAAACTAACGCAGTCTTGAGCCGGAAAGAGAATTGATTAGTTCATCTCATGAGTCTTTCGGGTCTCGGGTCGAGTTTGACTCGTTCCTTAATCACGTGACAGACCCATGCGCAAAACCAACACAGTCTTGAGCCGGAAAGAGAATTGATTAGTTCATCTTATGAGTCTTTCGGGTCTCAGGCATCAATTCTTCAGTTTTTTTCATCAATTCAATTCTCTTTCCGTCTCAGATTACATTGGGTTTAGTGTATGGGGCTGTCACTTGATTAAGGAACGAGTCAAAAGCCCGATAGACCCGAACTATGAACTAATCAGGCGGGAAGGAAGTCGACCGGAAGTTGAAGTCGGCCGTGTGCCGCCATCTTGTAACAGAACTTCACTTGCGTTAGCATCCCATTGACTCCCATTCATTTTGGCGTCACTTTGACAGCGAATAACTTTACATCTGAGGCGTTTAAAGACTCCATTTGTCCCTTATTTATTTCTAAAGATACACGACAATGTATAAAGGGCTCCATTACCTTCTATGTTACATTATGGCCCCGTAGAAACAGTTTTTGTAAAAATAGGCTAACGATTGCGTCATAACCACTCGACTCTCTGTCGCACAGTAGAGAAATTACCGTACAGACAGGAGGAGAAGCTCGCAGGCAATCAGGGAGACGTCAAGAGAGAAGCCCATAGATACAAGCCCTGGCGTTACATTTTAAAATACTATACAAAATAATTAATCAGAATACTTACTCCTGCTCACTCACGCCAAAGAATTCCCCGCTCAAGCTCGCCGTCTCTGCAAGATTAACTATGGCAGTTTGCACGCACAGCTACTAGAAGATTTACATCTGTCAGACAGGTTGCTGACGTCACCAAGCTTAGTTTGAGTAAAAGAAATGGACACAGCGACCCCATTGGAACTCAATTGAGACAAGTGAAGCCCATTTTTAGCGATTTTTAGCACTTCCGTTTCTGACGCGCAGACTCAAACTAAGCTTGATGACGTCAGCAACCTGTCTGACAGATGTAAATCTTCTAGTAGCTGTGTGTTCAAACTGCCATCGTTTCAGACTTCAGTTTCAGAAATTCTCATATGGACTTTTAAAACAGTTCAATACGTTTTTATGTCGTCTTCATCTTATAAATCATATTTATTAAATATTGTTTTACTGTATTTACTTTATTGTTAATATAGAGTTTGTGTATGTTTATTTTGCATGACTTTCTTTTTTATACAGACCTTTTAGAGTATTCAGCAGCATAACCTATTCAAATGGGCATTTTTAATAACTAAAATGTTAATCTTAAAAACATACAATCTAATGTGGTCATAAATGTATGCTCCTATACAAATGATACATAATACATTATGTTCCTCCATTTGTTTGGTTTCTTCATATTCTCTAGTTTATTTTGCTGTTTATACTTCACCTGCATGTGGTAAGCAAACTGCTAACATCTTGCTGTAACTTCAACTTAACAACTTGACAACATTCTGTTCACTTTCAAATAGTTGGTCTAAATCACAATGTAAATCCAACAGAATTGTGCTTTTCTGTATATGAAAATCAATGGTGTTATGTTTAAAATGTTAAAAAGAGCTCAGCTGGAGGGTACTGTAAATCTTGTTGCTGAAACCTTCTTAAAAAACACATACCCACTAGTGAATTTCTTTATAGGTTACTTTTATCATTTTGTATTAGCAGAAACACCCATGTCATACTGCTAAAGTATATATCCAATATGTTATCTTGTTTGGGAAGACAACCTTCCAAAACACCACTTATACACACATCTTAAACGCGTGTTAATACCATTAATACATAGAGTTACTTAATCACTAAATCATGAAAACAATGGAAATCACTGATACAAATGTTGAGCCAAAACTGAAAGTGGACTTAAAATGGTAATTGCAATTGTTGCTAACTATAAGTAATAATGAATGGAACAGGTGTTGGCTATGGTCCCATGGTTCCTTAGGATATATAAAGAACCTGCATTACCCTGTGTAACACACAACAAAATGGACAACGTAACCATTAATGTGTTAGACAGCAAAGGCAATGTTGTCATGCTAACGGTTTCCTTTCGCTGAAAGGATGCAAAATGGTAAGTAAACCACATGACTGTGAAATAATTACAAGTCACCAATGATTTGTGCAAGGGTTTTATTTATCATTTATTCCCCCAGGTCAAATGTTCCTTTCCTCTGTCATGGAGAAAGTATCAGCTGTTGAAACAAAAGGTACACATTTACTTAATGAACAAGAATATACAGGAAATAATTCTTGAGTGACACTGGCCACATCTACAATCTTCTCTCCAAACAGCTCTCCTCAGTGGCCCAGCTTGTGCTGCAAAGCTTCTCCAACCTCCTATTCCATGTCCCACTACCTCCATACTACCTCCATCGCCGGCACCCCTAAACCTCAGTTTTGTGAAACTACCATCCACCAGCCAGTGCCCCATTACTACCACTAGGCCCCCTGTACCACCTCCACCATCCCCCAGCCAGTGCCCCATTACTACCACTAGCCCCCCTGTACTACTTACCTCCACTGTCAAGGACCCACCACCTTCCACTCTGCAACCTGGTGCATCCACTCTGAAACCCTTCAGCATCCATTCAACCTTCATCCCCTTCCTTCCAGTCAGACAGGCATGAATCTCAAGGTATTACATCAAATACTGTAAGGAAGATAAATAGCAATACTGTTGTTCAATTACATAATTTTCTTTGTTGATCTATTTCTCTCCTTATCCCCTCCATTTTACAGAAATAACACATACAATGACACTATTTCTACTGGACCTTACAAAAACTCATCAGCACCTTTATTTTCAAAATGGCATTCTATAAAAAAATACAAAACTTATTCTCACTAAAGGGCTACAACTTGTCAAGTGAGAAAATTCGAAGACAAAAAAAACTAGCAAACATATTAACTACTTATAAGAGAGTGAAAGACAGGCGCCGTGCAACTGGGGAAGGGAAGATCACCTGGGAGTACTATACAGTAAGTTGAAGACTGCTTTACTTTGTTTCTGAAATAACATTTTCATGTGTTACAAGACTGAAACATTGGTCATTTTCATTTTACATCCACCCCCACCAGCTAATGGATGAGTTATTTGGGTCATCGGGGATCGGTACTGCACCACCTGGCACCATTCACTCCACACCTCTGGGTTTGGAAGAGACCTCTTCCACAAGCAGGCCCACAACGTCTTCTCTTCAAGACCAGCCGGTAGGTGCTAGTATGGATGAACAGCCAGGAACTGCTACCATACCAAATGCAAAGAAGAAGGCAAAGACGACCACAAGCGTTACAATTCCTGGACGCTTATGAAGAGCATGCAGAGAGAAGGACTGCTGTGCTTGAGTCCCTAGTAAGGCCAGATCTGGAGAGATGGCGGGGACTTAATTCAAATCTTTACTTTTCATCTTTTGTTTTGTATGTTAAGTATACACATACAAGTTATATCTGGCCACAAATCTGGTCTCTATAATGACATGCATTAGTGTTGTGGGGTTGCTGGGGGTATGGTTCATCATCAACACCATCACCTACCACAACAACTTGATCACTGGGCTCTAAACAAAGATTATGCAAAATGCAGCAGGCTGAGACTGCTGAGCTGATATTAGAAATGCTTCTCATTTGCAGGTAATGGAGCCTCCTAAACTTAGATTTTAGAATTCCAAATGCATGCTCAATGACCACGCAAGCTGCATTGAGCTTTCTGTTAAAATATCTTTGCCTAGCAGACAAGTGGCCATTGTCTCTATAAGGCCTCATAAGTTGAGGCAACAAAGGGTAGGCAGAATCCCCAATTATGTGCATTCCCTGTGGAACAAGTGAATGAGGATCTTCTTCAAGAACACGACAAACTTCTGTGAAATGCTCTGGCATCATGCCAACTCCCAGGGTGACCCACACTAATGTGACAGAAGCGCCGCTGACTGTCACAAAACCCAGTTAAATTTACAGAATAAAACTGTTTCCTATTCATGTATGCTAGGGGATTATCACAGTGGGGTCTCATTATAGGAATGTGACACCCATCTACTGCACATACAGTGTTGGGGAAACCTGCTGTGTCAAACCCTAACTTTGACATCTCCAGCCTTTGACCTCTGGGCCAGGATATGTGGTGGGGCATGTATGTGTTAATATTGTAACAAAACTCATGGAGATGCTTGGCAAGAGTGGATTTTGACATGTTAAATCTATCTTCCACCCCACGATATGACTCCTGATTCACCAATGTCCAAAGGCAGGCAAGAACACTGTTCGTGAGTGGCAGTTTGGTCTGTTGTAAATTCATATACACAGGACCAAGGGTAGTGATGGCATCCTGCAAAGGTAGAAAAATAGGTAATCAAGACAACATGCTAACACTTGTAATAGTTCAATGAATTTTATTCAATTGGAAAAGTTGCTGCTTAAGTTTTTATAATAGCAATTTGCATATACTCCAGAATGTTATGAAGAGTGATCAGATGAATTGCATAGTCCTTCTTTGCCATGAAAATTAACTTAATCCCAAAAAAACCTCTCCACTGCATTTCATTGCTGTCATTAAAGGACCTGCTGAGATCATTTCAGTAATCGTCTTGTTAACTCAGGTGAGAATGTTTACGAGCACAAGGCTGGAGATCATTATGTCAGGCTGATTGGGTTAGAATGGCAGACTTGACATGTTAAAAGGAGGGTGATGCTTGAAATCATTGTTCTTCCATTGTTAACCATGGTGACCTGCAAAGAAACGCGTGCAGCCATCATTGCGTTGCATAAAAATGGCTTCACAGGCAAGGATATTGTGGCTACTACGATTGCACCTAAATCAACAATTTATAGGATCATCAAGAACTTCAAGGAAAGAGGTTCAATTCTTGTAAAGAAGGCTTCAGGGCGTCCAAGAAAGTCCAGCAAGCGCCAGGATCGTCTCCTAAAGAGGATTCAGCTGCGGGATCGGAGTGCCTCCAGTGCAGAGCTTGCTCAGGAATGGCAGCAGGCAGGTGTGAGCGCATCTGCACGCACAGTGAGGTGAAGACTTTTGGAAGATGGCCTGGTGTCAAGAAGGGCAGCAAAGAAGCCACTTCTCTCCAAAAAAAACATAAGGGACAGATTGATCTTCTGCAGAAAGTATAGTGAATGGACTGCTGAGGACTGGGGCAAAGTCATATTTTCAGATGAAGCCCCTTTCCGATTGTTGGGGGCATCTGGAAAAAGGCTTGTCCGGAGAAGAAAAGGTGAGCGCTACCATCAGTCCTGTGTCATGCCAACAGTAAAGCATCCTGACACCATTCATGTGTGGGGTTGCTTCTCATCCAAGGGAGTGGGCTCACTCACAATTCTGCCCAAAAACAAGGCCATGAATAAAGAATGGTTCCAAAACACCCTCCAACATCAACTTCTTCCAACAATCCAACAACAGTTTGGTGAAGAACAATGCTTTTCCCAGTATGATGGAGCACCGTGCCATAAGGCAAAAGTGATAACTAAGTGGCTCGGGGGCCAGAATGTTGAAATTTTGGGTCCATGGCCTGGAAACTCCCCAGATCTTAATCCCATTGAGAACTTGTGGTCAATCCTCAAGAGGCGGGTGGACAAACAAAAACCCACTAATTCTGACAAACTCCAAGAAGTTATTATAAAAGAATGGGTTGCTATCAGTCAGGATTTGGCCCAGAAGTTGATTGAGAGCATGCCCAGTCGAACTGCAGAGGTCCTGAAAAAGAAGGGCCAACACTGCAAATACTGACTCTTTGCATAAATGTCATGTAATTGTCGATAAAAGCCTTTGAAACGTATGAAGTGCTTGTAATTATATTTCAGTACATCACAGAAACAACTGAAACAAAGATCTAAAAGCAGTTTAGCAGCAAACTTTTTGAAAACTAATATTTATGTAATTCTCAAAACTTTTGGCCACGACTGTACAGTACATGTAGTCTACCTGAACACACACGTAACATTAGTCAAACATTTATTATCAGTGTTTTATGTTGAATAGGGATTTGAATTAAATAATTAGTCTATACAAAAGTGTTAAAATTTGAGTAAAACTCATTTATTTATTCGTCAGAATGAGTCATTCTCTCTAATTAAACCAAAATAATAACAATTATTGTTAAAAGGCAAGCAACAAGAGCTATTGATTACAAAAAACACCCATTACATCATTGCAAAGACTTTAGACTTTCGATAAAGTATTTTTATTCAACATATAATTTTTTGTTTCTAGGCATAGGTCTAGTAACTTTAAAGCTAAATTGATAATGTGTCTATAAATTGTTTTAAAAATATACTTTTTACATTTAACCTTTACTCACCTTCGTTGTTCATCGTGCTCAATGTATTGCAAAAATAATGGATTTTCTATTGCTTCCAGCTCGTCTGCGAACAAGTAAGCAAAATCCACGTGATCTGCCATGACTGACGTAATTGCAGCAAACTACGGGTGCCACAACGTGTCCGGCTTCATATCTCCGTTTGCAGCTCCTCCCCACCTGCACGCGACTACTCTCGCCGATCGGTTGCATCCAGCCGCAGCTGATGTCGAACACACCTATTGACAAGTCACGCAGGTACTGGGTTACTCCATAGCTTTAAAACAGTCCATATATAAACACTTATAGGTGTACCAAAGTGATTAGGACAAGTCAAAATCACGATCTGGAAAATGGGTATATGATGTTTAGGCTCATAAATTATGTAAATTCTGAACACAAAGTTAGCTTTAACTATAGCACGAAATAAAAATATATGTGCGTTTAACGTTAGTTGATTATCACTGACAAATAATTATGTAAAATGTATTATAAACATGAACTTACCGTTAGACGCCTCAATAAGACTTCACTCGACGAGTTTTTCTCTCACAAATGTATCCATGTGCTTTTCTGACAGGAAAAAATAACATTTTGAATTATAACTTGTATGTAAAAAGACTTTATAAATCACACAAGCATCTAATCACCTCACTAACGCGGCCTACGTCACTCGCTGTGCATGCGCGCACTTTGAAATGCCCTGAGACGTCGATTATTTTGTTCGAGAATTACTGAACCGGTTTATTTGAACCGGATCGTCGCTTCTTTTAGACCTGCGGTCCGACTATATTGTACGTAATTTGTATGATTTACATGTCGATATGGACAAATGCAGGCATTTACATTAGAGCAGAAAGTCGTATTCACTTATTTGAACTCATTTGACTCACTTAAATGTTAAATTCGCTTTTCAGTGTTTCACTGTATTAATCTGTTGTCTCAGATACCTTAACACGATTATGCGAGTAACGTAGGTTGGCCGTTTGAGGTAAACTGTTCATCATTTAAACGTACAGTATGGGATTTTTGGCCACCAGGGGTCACTCAATCAAAATAATAACATAAGACATACTTTGATGACGTCGGGAAAGTGCGTGGGCTCATGGGAGTTGTTGTCATTGGAACACGCGCTCTGTCGCTCCCCACATTCTGCACTCATTCTAACTTAGTATTTTGACAATCACGTCTTTTCAAACGGAGAGATATATGAATTATCAGACCCCTATCAAATCAATATTCCATCTAGCTAGTAGTAATATATGTTAAAAAACACGGTCGCCTTTCGTTAATAATTATAATTACATTTATATGATATTGAACAAGATAGTGAACTGCATTTGAAGTTACTTTATCCAGCTAGATATAGAACAAATGTGGATTTACATTATACTATACATGAGAGCTAGTCCGTCTGCGTTTTACACAAGACATCATCGTTTCACAAAATATACGGATAGATACAGTTAGCTGAATGGATGCATACCTGTTTATTAGAATGCAATCGAGTTTGGCATCTCTCTGTAGTTTCAGCTTGTCACGAAGCTCTCTCCATCTTGGAAATGCAGCTCCAATATTTACCCGTGTCTTGTTTCTTCTCTTGTCCCAAAACCTTCTCGGGTCATTTATTTCACCCGTACATTTGCGCTTCACAGAATGTACAGGCAAAGCATAATCATGATCCATAACTAAGTTATTGATTGAGGTATAAATACTAATATAAACAATATAAATATAAAATATAATAGTCTCGATCAAGGCTAGCTACTACTTTTTCTTCTTCGTCTCTTCTTTGCTTCTGTTCACCTTTGTATTTGGCGTTCCGCAGGAAGTTAGATAAACTAGAAGGGTCAAAGGTTATATGACGCCATAGACGGGCGACAAAGGGGTAATAAAGAAACGTGCTGTGTCTTCTAATTAAAGTATAATTTTCTCCGAATTTGAAAGTTTGTGGAAACTGTTAGGATAATGTAAGTACACAACTAAAAAATATATAACATAGATATAGGGATTTCTACTATTTTTAAAGCAGAAAAATTACATATTGTGCCTTTAACGTAAATAATGTTGGACTGTAGAAGTTTAACAGTATTGTTGCCACAAAAAAAGTTATAATTCTGCCAATTTAAAATAATTATTAATGAAAACATTAAATAAACTTAAATTAAACAGTTGTTCTTCCAAAATGATAGTTGGGGAGCGATTTAAATATCTTCAAGGCGCGTTAAATAACCCAGCGCTGGCCTGAAACAACCCAGCGACGCAACCCAGCAGGTTTAACCCAACACCTGGTAAATTGAAACTACCCAAAAGTGTTTAAAAAGAAATAAAAGAACCCAACAAAATGACCCAACAGACTCAGCCCAGCATTTTGGGTTAAAAAATAACCTAGCCGTTTTTAGAGTGTAAGAGCACCATATCAGTGTGATTCTTGTCAGTCCCAAAAGTGGGACACATTTTCCAGCTGTATCCCTGACCATTAGCGCACATAAAAGCAACAACATCACCATAATTACAGTCATTTGATTAATTGCAAGTAATTACTTTGTTTCCACCATACAAGATCACTGGAGAATTGTTTTATAGCTGCAAAAATTCCTGCACGTGAATATCCAGACATTTTTGTATTAACAAGCTTGTTTTTATATATTGAAAAATCGATTCCATTGTTTAGAGGGTAATTTGAGAATGCAGCTGACATTTTGGGAATGGATAAAGATCTGAAGCCCTTGACAGTTGAAGGCCACTACAAAAATGCAAAAATAAATGTGAGATTTACACATTTACAAATACAAGATTTTTACTCCAAGCAATTGTCCCCTCTAGAGCTGCATGTTGTTTATCTAACTATTTAATTATGTAAAAAATATATACTGAATTTATATATTGGACAGGACTGCATGTAAATCTACTCCATGCTTTGGGAGAACCAATTAGTTTAAACTCATAATTCCTTTAGCCAGAGGTTAGTGTTCAGTACCACAGTTGGGTGAGCACCTTGCAAATTGGCTTAAGCAGATCTTTGTCTTATCTTTAAATTGTTGAGTCGTGCCCACTGAGAAGTCAATGCCATTCCTACTACCAGAGCCTGATCGCGTAATCCTTTGAGAGATAGTTGTATCAGGGCTTGATGAGTTACACTTAGAAGACATGATTGCAAAGTGCAATGAGGACACCAAGGTGCCGTGAGGACAATTTCCAGAGAGATAGAAACAGACAGTGAATGGGGGGGGGGGTGCATTTACATTATCAACACAAACAAAGAAATAAGTAGAAATTTCACAGTACTGTCAAAGCAAGGCTAGATATGGGATAGTGCATGTAGACAAATTCCTGTTTTTTGCTTGTTGACAGTTAAAGATTTATTATCTGCAAGAGGATTCTTGCTGCATTCAGTCTGACAAATAGGATTAGAATGCTACAATAAAGCAAAGAGTAAATTACTTCATCAAATGCTTACAAATTACACTTAGTGAGTCAAATGTTAGAAATAAGCATTTGATCACGAGCATACTTTACCTGTTTATTGAGCAGCACATACTGTAGATGATAAAGTTGAATAGGCAGCAGAACTGAAAGTTGAAATGACAGACAGAACAAACATGTACCGTAAGAGTGAATTGCTGATATTGGAGACCATTTATCATTTGAACAATGGAAGCACTTGAATGAAGAGATTAAATAAAGGTATTTTGATCATTTTGCCTTTCTTATTTTAAAGCAGTTTTGCTGCGAGGGCAGCAATTATATACTGTAAATGTAACCTTACTGGCATAGTAGTTTGTTGCTCTATCAAGCTGCTTCAAGCAACACATGCTGTTATGCTCTCATAAATGTCACTGCCTTGCCACTGAACATCCTTTCTCAGAATCAGGATTTGTAATTACTGACATCATTTTCTGGTTAAGTAGGAGAACAGACACAGTTATTGTTTAAAATTCTTTATGAAGACCAGCAAGAAAATTAGTCATGTCAGATTAAAATGAAAGTTGTTTAGAAATGTCAATTTCACAAGGTTTGATTAATTTAATATTACAAATTCTTAGCATTATTAACCCACTTGAAGGCTTGCTGTATATTTCCCTAGTTAGAATGCTTGAAAAATCTTTCAAACTGCCTGATCGTTACCATGGATTTTCCATTTTCTCCAATCATGTGAAGACAAAATTACAGACGGCATTAAAACATTCTCATCAGTATATTAAACCAAACAAACAAACAACTACTAGCTACTGTTTATACTGTTCTAGACTTGAAAAATATATAATTCACTACTTTTGGGGATTCCAAAAAGGTCCATTTTTGGCACTGAGCTAAGGTGCTACTGATTCTTGTTTATATCTGAGAAAGCGAATTCCTGGAAGTTGTTAGTGTCTGCTCAATAGCATTATGTGTTAGCATCACAGAGGTCACATCAGGATCTTTTGGCAGGATCAGAAAGGTATGAGAAATCGGTGCTGATGTCCACACTGTTTATCTCAAAAAAAGATCACCTAGCTGCTTCAGTCAACAGTCTAGCACAATTGCAAGTTTAAAATAGCTGAGTAGGGCTTTTTGTAGGGATTTCATACTGGGTCTGACATATAAAACACACAGTGATTTATGGACTGTAAATGTGTTCAATTTTGTGCATTCCAAAGTTTTGTTTACATTTGTAAACTTTGTCTATACAGTACATTGTAGTCTGAATAGTGGATAATCTATATGATGTGTACTATACTATTGCTTGTAGTACAGATAAAATATCAGTATCTTATATACAGTATGTGGGAGCAAATAGAATATTCCATCAATTCATAAATAATAGAAACACAAAAGTATTTAATGCCAGTGTTTATTCCTATGTATTTCTTTTTCATTATTTACAAAATACATATGTACATTTTAGGCAAAAGATACAAATGCTAGCCTCCTGGTGCATAAAAATAAAACCACAATTCAAATGTTCACTGATCATCCAATACTTTTAAAGTTTGCACACATCAACGTCTTCTGCGTGCTCCAAATTAATGGTGAAAGTGAACACAATCAAAAACTAATCCAGCTGTCTTCTTTTTTTTTTCTTTTTTTTTTCAGATGCTCAAATTGGTCAATGACTAAAAGAACATAATCTGTGAGAGGTCCAAAAGTCTATGCTGGAGATACAGAGGACACCTCCGTCTTGCTGGTGGACACAGTTGAGGACTCATCATCGCCAAGAGGGTTCTTTCCACAGAAAATAGTGGTCAGCATGCAGTTACGGAACTGTAAGGAACAAAGTTTGATTTAGTAGGTTTATTTTATAGAGACAATAGAGAGAGAAGAGAGAGAAGAAATGAAAAGGGATGTCTGGGATCTGTAGGACAAGTCTGATAAATGTTTACCTGTTTGTTTAGCAGCACATAGATAACAGGGTTATATAAGGCTGAGCTCTTTGAGAAGAAGGCAGGAATAGCCATGAACTTTGCACTGAAATCTGCTCCCTTATTAAAGAATATCCAGGCAGCAACAGTGGCATAAGGGGTCCAAGCTATCAGGAAGCCAAAAACCATCAGGATGACCATTTTTGTCACTTCCCTCTCAGCTTTCTGGGTGGATGCTGAGTCCTGCTGTTGAGCTGCAGCCTAAGAGAGTGAAATAACCAAGGATGATAACATTTTAACATAGTATTCCAGTAATGGGAAATTTCCAGAAATTTTCAGGAAGTGACATTTCATACCGCTTTGACAGTGCACACAAGCCGTCCATAGGTGAAGAAGATTACAGTGACTGGCAATATAAAATGGCAAACGAACATGTAGATGACATATGATTCATTGTTGTAGTCAGGATTCAGGGTGTAGTAGTCTGGTCCACATGAGCACTGCATTCCCTCAGGGATATATCTGTTAAAGACATGAACCTGATATTATGAAATTTCAGTCTGAGTAAAGATCGTACCGGTAAAGATTTGAGACTGTTGTACTTAGGCATGTAAAAAGAACTACATTTAGTACAATAATTCAGTAAAAATAAATAGATCGTTACATGGGGAAAAAATACTTATTTGCTGCTTTAAATTGGGAGTAAGCCAATGTTGTATTCCTACAGGTACATACTGATAAACGATAAACGTGTTGCTTTCACATACCTGAGGTTCAACTGAAATGTTTTTATAATCAATGCACTAAATATCAAAATGACTGCAGAATGTCTTTTTAGACCAACCTGGACCATCCAAACAAAGGGGGAGCTGCACATGCCAATGCCATTACCCATGTAAATGCAATTCCTGCAAAAGCATGGCTGGAAGAGAATTTGAAACTACCCATTGGTTTGCAAACCACAATGTATCTTTCGATGGCCAGCACCACAAGAGACCAAAGGGCAACTTCACCTGTGTAGCAAATAAAATATGAAATTCATTAACACTCACAAGTGAAGTTTTCCCATATTGCACATTGACATTCACCTAAATAATTCCTCACAGCCGTTAAAATAAAATAGAAACTAACAACAGAAAATTACGCAATTTTCCTTACCTCCAAGAGTGGCCATGAAGCCTTCAACCGCACAGCCAGTTGGTCCCAGAACAAAGTAGCCATTAATTGCTGTGTAGAAAGTGACTGTGAATCCGAAACAAACCATGATTGTACCAGCCACAGCCAGGTTGACCAAAATGAAGTTGAGAGGTTGCCTGAGCTTTTTGTGTTGAGCTGTAACCACCAATGTAAGGCCATTGATGGGTAGACCCAAGGACATGAGGAAGAAAAGGTAGAGGGCAAGGAGTTTAAACTGCCACGGTTCAGCTAGATAATACTGTGGATACTCAAAAGGACTCCTCACTAGCCCGGTCCTGTTGGACATGGGGACATAGAAGTTTTTTCCCTCAGTGCCGTTCATCTTTGCCCACTATTGATCCAGAGGAAATAAAGGATGCAATCTGCTGCTGTGGTACAGCTGAGTGGCAGCCCTTCACCTGGATGCATAAGGAGTGTTTATATATCCCTCTGAGGTTCCTTATAAGGGATAAATCCAGTAGCGTAAGATAGGGAGGGTGTTGCAGTGTGGGATTTGAATGATAAGAGTAGACATAATCAGTTTCAGGCTAATTACCCGGTAGAGCTTTGGATCTTTGAAAGTTCTTTTGACTTTTTTGGTTAAGAAAATTAGGCCACGATTTTGATTGTTAGTACAAAGTGAGTTTAAAAAAAGCTGTATTTATTTCAAGGATAAAGTGTAATTTAGATGTGAAAGTTGTCTGATGTAGTAATCATTAAAATATTAAAACACAACACTGATGTGCATTTAATTTCAATGTTACACTTCTGCTTTTTTTTTTTTCGTAAGCCTCTGTCACAGAACCTCTATCCTGCATAGAATTTTGTAATCTTGCTATAATTTCAGGGCCGCTGCTGGCCAAATAGGTGCCCTAAATAGGATTGTATTGTTGTGCCCCCTCCCTCAAATATTATGGAAGTAATAATTATAATAAAAAAACACCTACTAGGGGTCAAAATAGAACTTTAATAAAATATAAAACAATTGTAGCCCTTGACAGTTATGTCTATGAATTTATTAATACAGTTGTCTGATTGATTTTAAAGTCTCAAGGATTCAGAAATATCGCAAAAGAAAATTATGCAGTTTTATGATAAAACCATAGATAATTTTTGTAAGGATTTTGATGTCCACTTGGTTGTTGTTGTTTTTTTTTGTTTTTTGTTTTTTTTAAGAACTTAATGAGGCTGTGTCATCTATAGCTGAAAGGTGGCCAAAATTCGATATTAAGTGGATGTAATGTTTGGTCAATAGCATTTTAAACAGCCTATTTGATCATATAACAGCAGCATTTACATGGCCATTGGCTCCCTTAGTAGGCATTTGTAATAACATGTACATAAATTGTTTATTTTTTATTACATTATGTATTTTAATGTTATTCAATTAAACCGTAAAATTATTATTTAGCCAATCATTATTGCCTCATTGTTTTTATACATTGTAAGTAGTTCTTAAGGCTGTTGTTAGCTTATAGGTATATTTATATAAGCCTAGCCACAATTTTATATATATATATATATATCTTAATACTTCTTTGTAAATTATTAATTGAAGTAACAAAACTATACCATACTCGAACCACGATTTTTGGTATTCATGTCAAAACCATGGTTAATTTTCGTAAGGGAACATGGAAACTCAGAGAGAATATTAAATTCGTTTCTGGTGGTGAATTATTAATGACATTAAAACCCGTCATTACGTCAGCAGCCCAAAAAGTTTCACGGGATTATGATGTACCTGCAAGTTATGCATGGGCTTCGTTTTCATCTTTTCACGGGCATAGTTGTCCATCAATGATCATTTGCATTCAGCTGCAAACATGAGGTGCGAGCGGGTGCGAGCGAGGATGCGGGAATGGCTCATCATGTGTGTTTTTTTTTTGTCTTTTTTTTTTGTCTTTTTTTTTAGCAACTGCGTACTCTGCGTATAGGGAGCGGTGGGACTATATAATTTGCAATAAATAAACTACTAGCATAAAACAATTGTTTATACGATTTGTTTAAAAATGAATGCTGCAAGGTGGTGTTTGTAAGTGGATAATGAATTGTCAGTCTGCTCTTCAGTTACATGAATACTTAAAATATTGTGCATGAATCATATGTTAAACTACTATAATAATTTATAATATATATATATATTTAAAAACTTGATTTTAAAAGATTCTGTCTTTGTAGTATAATGGATAACGAACAGGAAGTGGTAGGGAAAGACACACGAGAAGAAAGTGCACCTTTGAACTCGGAATTGTGCTGCGCTCCAGAGAGATTACCATAAGGCTACGTACAGGACACTCGCTATATTTCTGCACTTTATGGATCAGTTGTATAGAAATAAGCAACGTCAATAGTTAGTCTTCCACATAGGAAAATTATACCGGGTTTGAAAGACAAGGGTGATTAAAATAATGACAGAATTTGATATTGCAGTATTTTTTTTTTGTGACTCATAAAAATCTTTACCCAATAATCGTCAAAGGTTGGGAAAGTAATGAAATGTTTAAACTGAAATCATATGATAAATAAATGACGTTAAGGAAATTCAGACTGTTCGCTAATAGATTGATATAGTCTGATTCACTCTGAACAACCAAACATGCTCATATCAGCACAGCTGCCATGTCGTAACGCATTTTAATATTTATCTCATTCTTTATTCTTTATTTTGCACATTGTAGAACAATCGTTACATTCTCAAAGCTATGAAATAACACACCTGGAAATATGATAATTAATATAATGGGTCATAGTATCCTAAACGCACACTCGAAAAGTGAAAAAACGTCAAAATATCACAATGCAACATATCTGTAAAGTAGCAAAACAACATTTTATTTTTCTTTCTTTTTATTTTGGAGTGAAATAGGAACTGGACATACAGGTAACCTTTAAAAGTAGCCTATAGGCTACGCTGTACAATTTATAGGCTATCGCTTTTCTAGAGCTCAAAACGCTTTACAAGCAACAGTAAACATAAACGGGATCAAAACAATAAAACATATATGAACTTTAGACACTACGCAAATTCAGAAAAATGTGAGTCAAACGGAGTGAGAATCAAAATCCAAACGAATTAAACTGCAAAAACAGCATAAAAAGTGTAATCCGTTGTAAAGTGAGGATCCTTGTTAACCCTCATCTACCACTCCACTAAGGCAAGACGAACCCCAAGAAATACCATGAAATCCACAGCAGCAACAGGTAGGTGGGCAGGCGAAAAGCTGACCGCGAACACAAAAACAGTTTGTTGAGATCCAAGAATGTCGGTTTGTCTGAGATTGTGAAATAAATTTAAACGTACATTTAAAACAACTGCAACAACGAGACAAGATACAAACATAGCCTATGGATCAGTTGTATGTGAGATCAGTTGTATCCGATGTGAGATGGAAGCTTATGGAAGGCAGATGGGGCCAAAATCCTTTAAACAGAAAGCATGAAGTTTGACCGTGCCATGACGCACTGTTTGTCCACGTTAACGAAGGTGGACGGGGCCAAATGTCTTTAAACGCAACACATAATTTGATGGTGTTAAGATGCACTGTTTGTTCAGGTTAATGTGACAGCATTAATTTACCAATGAAACTGCTGTATTTGAGACTATATTTGCATATGTGATGCAATGATAGATTGGTATGTAGCCTATACAAACATCAGACATCATGTTTATTGATGAAGGATGTAGTAATGGTACACATAACACCAGACATTATATTTACTCATGAGTGATAATCGAGCGCCAACCTCCCGCTCTCTCTCGTGAGGCCAATAAGGAAGTGACTAAAACTGCAATTCATCGACTGGCCGCTTGAGGCTGGCTGCAAAAGGGAGTCAGTCCCATAGACTCCCCATGTTAAAATGCCCAACTTTACAGCAGGAAAAAACATGTTTACAGCCTGGTTCAAAAAATGATTTTGGTCTAAATAGCTAATTTTGCCCTTCATGACAACTGTGAGGGGGGTGAATTTTTTTATAACTCATCCGTTTAAATTATATAAAGACTTAAAGTTCTGCATAATTAAGGGCGTGGCCACTTGAGTGACAGGGAGATTGCCACTGCTGACACTGCCGTCGCGCTAGGTGGGTGTGGCTACAGCAACTAGCTCCCGCCTTTTTGCCCATTTTTGATTGTCCGGGAGAGTCACGCGGTGACGCGCTGCCAAGATGGCCACGGCCCGCTCTACACACTTTAGGCTTCAAAAACTCTCTTCAGGAGTCTACGGGTGACGTCACGGACACTACGTCCATGTTTTTATACAGTCTATGGGGATAATGCAATGGTATGCTGCTTGATGTCAGTCCAAGTCATGTTTTGACATGTCCCTTTTAACTACAAAGAGATGAGTCCTAGAGACAGATCTCCTGCGAAGACCTCATCAACTATACACCATCAGCACAGATGCTCAGCTGACCATGAGAGCCAGATGAGTTCCCTGCACAAACCCTGTGGCGACCTCTTCACCATGTGATGTATTCAATTTTTAAGTGGAAGGAACTGGATGGAAAATGCCTTCCCTTACCAAATAAAAGTATACTTCAAGTTTATTTTATTAAGTATAGACCTACTTAAGTAACATTCAAGTATATTTTAAGTATACTTTATGTAGGCCTAGTAAGTAGCCTATACAAATATCACTGTAATAGTATAATACTTGTAAATGTAATATTTCAATACTCCTTGGGACTAAATTGGCCCACTTGCGAGTATATAAAAGTATACTTTAAGTGAACTTAAAAGTATACTGACTAAACTAATTAAATACTTCTAGCATTTTTAGTACACTCTGAAGTATATTCTCAATAAACTACTAGTTTAGTAGTTTTATACTGCAAGTATACATAAGTTTTCTTTAATGGGGTCATATGATGTTGCTAAAAAGAACACTATTTTGTGTATTTGGTGTAATGAAATGTGTTTATATGGTTTAAGGTTCAAAAAAACATTATCTTGCACATACTGAAGATTATTGTTGCTCCTCTATGTCCTGCCTTTCTGAAACGTGTCATTTTTATCCAAAGCTTATCGGGATGAAAAACAAGGTGTGCTCTGATTGGCCAGCTATCCAGTGCATTGTGATTGACCGAATGCCTCAGTGGCTATAGTGAGGAATGGCCAGTGGCTTGCAGCAATCACATGTGACAACCCCAGGCTGGATATTGTCCTCTTTTGAAAGGCCAAAGTAGTTTTGCTTTCACAAGGAAACACACAGCATCTCCACGACATTGCACCAGCGGCAACAGCAAGAATAAAAGCTATGCCTTCTTTCTTTGCGTGAACATTTGGCTAATGTTATGCAAATCTTCCCTCGTCGTGACAGACGTGGGGGCATGTTTGAACAAGCCGTTTTAGGGGGACGTAGACAAGTTTTAACTTTTATAAAGAATATCTCTTTGGATTTGAGACTTTAGTCTTTGCAACTTTAAAGATCTTCTTTATGCACCAAGAGCTCCGAAGAGAAAGGTCATCATATGACACCTTTAAGTGAACTCTACATACTTTAAGTGTAGTACTATGTCCCTTTATAGGTATTCATTTGTATATATTTTGTTATATGAATATCTGAACACACAAAACATCTGCATTTTATTCTAGCTTCATGCATTCTTTTTTTATAAACAGTTGAATAAGTTTCATAAATAAAAAAGAATGAAAGAAAGAAAGAACATTTTGAACAAAAATCTGAAAAACAGACCAAAAAAAGACTATGAATTGGATTCAGAATGATAATCAAAACGTAGATGGAATCGATCAACACCCCAAGGTTTGGGAGTCATTACTGTACCTCTTCATGGGTCATCATTTTATTCCATAACATTACACAGTTTTGCTGTTTTGCTGTTTTATGTCTGATGATAATCTTAGATTACATGTGGAAGCATCTTTTGTTTCGGGTTCTTCTTCTCTTGTGTTTTGGAAATGCTGTATAGAAGATGTGTAATAGTACCCCCTACCATATAACAATGAAAACATTGATTCCCGGAGCACAAGTGTAGCTTAAGTATATTTAGAATTTTTATAAGTCAAGTATACTGTCGTTTAAACTTCTTTTTCATAAGGGTTAACACACAGCCTACATGTGCATGTGTACACATTCAAAAGAAAGAGTTTTGGCATTGTTTGCCTTCCATAGAGGCCGAGGAAGCTTTAATCAGATCATTGAGCTGTAGAGTCTTTTATCCAAACTAACTAACATCCAAACTAAAGCTTTTATTGACCATATTTTTCAATGCTGAAGTAAACTGTTTTCTGTGAATGTGCGGGATCTCCAATTTATTAGCTGCTGTAGGGAAATTGGGAGAAGTGCGACAAAGTGCACTAAATGGTAAAACAGTTTGTGCTACAAAACAGTGTTTATAATTAATACTAGACATTAAAATAATATAGTAAGAAACACCAGTCTGCAATATCAAGCAGCAAAATTTGTTGTTTTGTACAGCTAAAATTAGCTGGAAGTGGATGACACCGGAAGCCAGACAAAATAAATTTACAAATGGCCATTCTCACACTAGTTTTAGCCTAGGACCCGTTCCTATGTTGAACAGCAAGTTTGTTAAACATGATCATGAATTTTCCAGTGCTATTTTTTTTTTGGCCTGCCATACCAGTGCCAATTTCTACTGCCATTATTGGACGACTTGCCAAGGTGCTATTGACCTTTGTTTGCTCTGACTTTGAAAGAATATTCCTGGAGATGAATCTGTTTTTGTCTGCTCTTGTGTCTGGCTATTGGTTCTTTGTCTGAGCATCATAAATGTCACATTTATGATGCACATGCATGGTGTCTTTGTTAAAAATAAAGTATGCACAAGCTATTGTTAAGTAATTTCAGTTTCAATATCATACAGTATATATGTGTGTTACTAAACTGAAGCTTAAATCAATTCATAAATAATGAAAACAAAGACATTTTAATGCCAATATTTATTATTTATCCATTCTAACTTCATTATGTACAAAATATACACACATTTTAGGCCAAATTCTATCCTTACAGTTCATTAAAACATTCATTGATAACCCATTAAATCCAATAAGCCTTTTCACCAGTTTGTTAATCATATTGAACACAATCATAGAGATGCATAACTATTTAAACTTAGTTTTTTTCTATTTTCTTTTTTTTTTTTCAAATGGCCAATTTGGTCAATGAGTAAAAGAACACAATCTGTGAGAGGTCCAAAAGTCTATGCTGGAGAGAGGACACCTCTGTCAAATAAAATAGTGAGATTAGTTGGACCCAAATTATAGGACAACAAAATATAAGTGATCCAACCAGTCCAAAAACATACAGTATTATTACAACTGCCAACTTTAATTGGCAGTATTAATTTTTTTTCAGTTGTTTACCAATTTTTACTCCACCAAGTAAACAAGATAACAATGAGGTTATTTTAAGTTAAGGGCAACTTAAGCACAAATTTAAAAAAAAAAAAGGAAAAAAAGATGAACAATATGCTGAGAGACTCGCTTTTATTATGCCTGAATGTTATTTTCTTAATTAGGCTTCATCACCTCGCTCATAACCTGAAAAAAATATATAGGAGCAGAAAAACACTGAAACGGTGCTGCATACATTATTACACACACTATTCTTGCCTGCATATGACTGTAAATAATTCAGTGTGCTGTACTCACATATATCTACCCATCTTGGTACAAAGTGCTTTGGATCATTTTTATTTTAAAAGTATATGTATATGTATTTTTCAAATTTCAAGTTTCTAATTTACCAGAAAATATAGATGTGCGTCTTTATCATTTATTCTTCAGCCTACTTTGCTTTATTGAATTGCTTTATGAGTGTGTTTTACTGATCAGGCACCCATCAAAACAGGGATAATAACCGGTTTGATGCATTCAGGGGATGTTTGAAAGTTTGTTTAGCCATCCAGCTGCAGAGGCTAACAAATGCTGGAATTCAGGTTAGGGTTTAGTATCTTGTTAGGGATTCTGCTCACTAGGAATACACAAAGATTAAAGTAAGGCAACTGGCTGATAGGATGGCTGGCTGACCGGCCATACAGAATATAAAATTTGTATATAATTTAAACATAAATGCTACATCCACATTAAGTTTGAAAATGCACATTTTTATGATGCAATATTTTTAAACCTTTCTGATATTATCGCCACATGATATTTTAGTGTGTGCGATGCAACGACAGTGAGAATTAATCTAGCCAATCATAGTGCAGATGGTATAAATTGAAAAATCATGTATTCCCTTGCGTGAACTTTATTCATGAAATTAATGTGAGAAAACTAATTTATTTATTTTTTCACTGTTGGTCAGGACTGCCTTTTGAAAAAAAGTCTTGTAGTTTGTGCAAAGATGACAAGTGCCTTGCTGTATAGTATGAGTACCAGAGCAAATCAGGTAGTCTTACAGTGCTGTAGTGTGAGTTGCCCTTAGTTTCTAAAGCGATGAACACCACTAAAATCCAAGCCACTTTCATGGAACCTAATCTCAGGGTTGGCACAAACCTAGTCTCAACCTCAGACGTCATGCCCACGGACCGTTGGCTAAACGTCTGATGCATATGGGACCCAAAGGAGTGTCAAGGTCATCATCAGACTGGTTAAATTCTACATGATTTCCGGGAGACGTTCCTTCTCACGAAAGAAGAAAGCTGTAGTGCTTACAACTGTGATTGGTTGTTTGACATGTCGGTGTGACGAGTGGGGCGGGGCCGAGGGACGTGGGAACGAGTAGCGAGGCCGGTGGAGTGATTGGGAAATGAGCGACACCTGCGACCCACCACAGGTCTCGAGTCCCACGAAGGAGATGGAAGGATATAAAACTGGAGCGCTGTTTTGTGTTTATTTTTGATTATTAAAGTTTCATTTGATTGTCCGCCGGTTCCCGCCTCCTTCTTCCCGATGATTATGGAGTTTTTATTATTACAGTCGGTCAAACAGCCTCACAGGCGGGCCTTAGCCAATGAAAGCTGCCATGAATGCCAGACCTTCAGCCGGTGTACAGACCTTTCTGGCAATGTAGCATTTATCTGACTGTCTTTCAGGCCTCTACCAAATACTACACATCTGCAGTCTTTTGTATGTTCCTTATCATACAGTTCTCCAATTACTGAATAGCAACATTGCCAAAAATGTCATAGTCTCCTTAACTGCTGATTGTAATCTCCATATTCTTAAAAATGCATAGAACCATTAATGTTGTATAAATCTTAATATTTGAATATTAAAATATTCATTGCTTTATAACTACAAGGGTTGGAAAAAAACACCCATCATTACATGTGATAACTGCTACAGTGATTAACTTTTATTTTATCATTTCATTGTCTAAATTCTCTGGGAGGTTGTAGATCAGTGTAGTTGTGTTCAGCCGCTGTTGGAACAAGCGGTCATGAAATGCATGGTGACTTGTCAGATTTCTACAAAAGAAAACAAAAAAACGTACTAAAATAAATTTAATGCCATTTATGCTTAAAACAAGTGACAAAGAAATCTCCAATACACCTAAGGGCTCTTCAAATAATTTTTTTTTGTGTAATTGTTTGTGCAGATCATTAGATTTAACCTATATATACTGATCAGCCACAACATTAAAATCACCTGTGGGGTACATCTAACTGTCAACGATGTACTAAAAAGTACTTTTTTCTTTGTATTTTTAAAACATTTCACATACAGATGGCAACACTGTCAAAATGATCCCTGTTCACATTGATCTGTAAAAACAACTAAAAAGGCTGTATTTTTAATGACAGTTTACATGAAGAAGACCTCAGCATTGTTTTCATGAATTTGCACTTTAAAACACGTTTTTTTTATATATATATATATATATATATTGCATTTTCAGAGCCCCCAAAACACTATTGTCATGTAAATGAAAGGCCAAAAAAATCCTTTCTAGTTGAAAATGGTGTTGTGTAAACATCCCTCATATTGTGTACGTGCCTGTTATGGTGCCTAAACAGCTCTGATGCATGGAGGCATGGACTTTACAAGACCTCTGAAGGTGTCCTGTTGTAATCCGGCACCTAGACATCAGCAGCAGATCCTATAAGCAGTGCAAGTTTTAAAGTGGAGTCTCCATTGGATTTGTTAATTCAGCACATCCCATAGTTGCTCAATTGGATTGAGATTTGGGAAATTTAGAGACCAAGGTAACACCTTAAACTCTTTGTCATGTTTCTCAAACCATTTATGCTGCTGAAAGAGGCCACTGACATTAAGGAACACCACTGCCGTATTCACTTGTCAGCAATTTTAATGTTGTGGCTGATCAGTATATGTGTTAATCAAACCATTATTTTAAATTGCACTAATCATGTAATCAGTCTCTGTATTCCCTGGGAATGAACCCATGACCACTGCTAGCACCATGCTCTATTATTTGACCTACAGTAACACATTCTTGAAATATAAAACCATAACTGTTACTGAAGAAAGATTTTTATTTACATGTAAATATGATATACAATATATTTTCTTTAAAGTATAGGACTACAGCTGTCTCCTCAGGTCATAGCAGTATATTGGTGCTAATTCTCTTACCTCAAGACTTCTGGCCAAAGAGCAATCTGTGACAAGAATAATAGCTTAGATCTAATTATCTACTTTACGCTATTGAGAGTGAATTGTTTTAACAAACTTACCTTCCTTCTCTTCATCACTGCCAAAAACACTCATGATGTATGCTTAGAAAATCAAACACAGATCAATAGAGAAGGTGTAGTGAGGTACAGTTGAGCGTTTGTGAGTTTTTGTTGACTTTTACCTTCTGGTCTATTGTGGACTTCTGATGAATATATAATTATAATATTATCCCATATTTACATTTCATTATTATACAGATTTATTGGGGTGAAATATCCCTTTAGGATTATACAACCTTTTCATATATATAAAATTTATTAGTGGAAGTGAAGCTAAATGACAAAATCTTGATGATCTTATCCATACTTGATCATTAAAATTGTAAATATTGAGTTGTAGTTGGAAAATCACCCGAAAAGTCCAGTCCATCCATCCATCAATCCACCAGTTATTCTTCAAACCACTTGTAGGGTCACAGGTGTGCTGGAGTCTATCCAAGAATCTTGGCCGCAGGAGTGGGAAACACCCTGGACAGATGGACTGGAAAGTCCCTTTGCTTTCAAATAATGTCTTATATGATTGCACAGTAAATTCTGATGAATAAATGGTGCTGGCCAACTTAAATAAGTCATTATGGATACACTTTGATTTACTACAAATCATCCGATTGATTTGATGTTTGTAAAAAATTTTTTTTTTTTGGCCAATTAAGATGTCAGCAATTTGCTTAATTGTAAGTATCATCTGTTTTGGTGTGGATCACTAACACTTCTCGATACTTCTAACAAATGTAGGTGCCCTGCTCTACATTTAAATAAGTTCTGGAACACCCTTTTACTGTTATCATATATTGCTGAAAGATCACAGTCACACTGAATGAGGTGGATTCACCCCTAAAAGGATCAGCAGACCTTGACCCAGCAAGTGACTCAATGTCAGCATTTAAATATTGAAAATACACTCTTAAAAAACAGCTCTTATGCATAAAATGTAAAAAAATTTACAGTGCAAAAGAATCATACTCCTTTTTATCAGTTTCATTTATTCCATTTCAAATTGAAAAGCATGCTTAAAAGAAGCTGATCAGTGTGAAACATAATGTCATAGATGATAATATATTACACAGTATTAACATGTTAAATATTCACTAAATGGGCTTGAATGAGACACTACCCATGTAAATGAGTGAGCCATAAGTGCCACCTTTATTAAATTACTGTTAAATTTGAACTACAGTTTATATTTTTAAATCATATGCAAAATATGCATATGTTTACTTGGGCTATCATAAACCTCCATTCAAATTTTATACTTATGTTCTTGAAAAATATAATAACCAAAACATTTATAAATTTTTCTACAAATTGAGAAATCCACAGTCTTGACTTTTAAAGGTCACAGTTAAAGAAAATGAGTTTTGCACTTAAGCAGAACATAGGTCAAACAGTAAAGCGCATGTCCCATCTGTCAGATTAACATCTCTGAAGTGTGTCAACACCTTCAAGAAGGATTTCCAGTCACAAGTAGCTTGTGATTATCCCATTACAGGCACAAAAAGGCCCTGACAAGCTGTTAACACCATTGCTGTTTGCATCCTCTCCTAATGCCTCAATCCTGCCTGATTGGATTCACACCTTCTACGCAATAGCAAAGCCTTTCTCATGCCGAAGGACCAGAGCCAAACCAAAGCATGCACATGGCATCTGTTCCCCCTGACTGTAGTAATGTCCTCTGGAACACACCATCCACAATTCTTCACTTTAAGAATTCATACATTTTATGCTATTGGTCACCGTGATTTTGCCAAGTAAGACATATTCCTGGATCAACATCTTTTGATGATCCTGGATCAACATTATTGTCCAAAACTATAAACTTAACCCAATCCCTGCCCCTAAACCTAACCCAACCCATATTTTATTCCTGAAATCAGTGGGAAATTATGGCTGATTAACAAGAGTGTAGAAGCACCTAACCCTGATTTTAAGCCTAAAACAGATATTTCTTGAAAAGTTAAATCTCAATTCTGACTGGTTGATTGGAATGTTGTTCCAGGATCGAAAAGGATGTTGATCCAGGAACATGTTGTACTTGGTAAAATCAGGCTCACCTTATGGTGATATATATATAATAATACGTCACCGTGGACCACAAAACCATTCATAAGGGCTAATTTTTTTAAAGTGAGAGTTACACATCATCTAAAAGATGTATAAATATATTTTCCATTGATGTATGGTTTGTTAGGACAGGACAATATTTGCTCGAGATACAACTATTTAAAAATCTGGAATCTGATGGTGCAAAAAAAAAAAAAATCAAAATATTGAGAAAATCATATTTAAAGCTGTCTAAATGAAGTCCTGAGCAATGCATAAGGCCTAAAAAAAAAAAAAGTTTGGTTCCGGTTGGTTGTCAGTTGAGGTCATTGGTCGGTAGGGATTTAATTTTTTTTTTTTTTTTTTTTTTTTTTTTTTTTTTTTCTCCAGTGGCAGTTTTACACACACACACACACACACACGCGCGCGCGCTGATTTTAAATGTGTGTACCGGTACTTTTACGACAGTGATTCTGTATTCCCGTTTAAAGTCTGTTGTTGCCATAGACACGCAAAACGCACACACACACACACAAAAAGCCTTCGCGGGAGTTTGACAGGCGATCTCATAGTAGATTAACATGGAGGATTTGAACTTGAAAAACGGAGTGTACAGACATCTTTTTGTAGTCAAACAACATTCTTTGTTATGTTCATTTATGTGGTTTATTTGATTTTGATGCTATAAATTAACTAGAAGCAAGAGACGATCAGTTAGTTTTAACTGATGATCTAACTTACAGCGATCTGTTCGACACATTCAAGAGCCACAAAACGGTATTTATTGTTTACATTTCTTTAAAAAATGACCACATTTGAAAGGTGAAATAACCAAATGAGACTTTGTTTCATATTAAAAGTAAGCTGGTAATGTTAATGTCCTGTCTGTCAGCATGTTGTCAGTGCCCTCTCTGTTCCGCGATATATTGTTGACTCCCCCCTCCCCCCGTGTTTCTCTTAATGTTACGATTTCCAAACCTTAAGTTATAGCTCACTTTAGGAATTGACAGTTAAAGGGTTTTGATGCAATACTTAATTGTTTTTAACGGATTACTTAAGTGTAAAACAGCATTTAAAGGAAACTGTAATTTAATTAACGATGTGTGAAAGACCGTTCTTCCCCAGTCTCATAAAATAAATTTGGGTCGCACATAAATTGACAGGGTTTTTTTAGGCCTAATAGTGATCCAAAAATACGTTTTGATATATTTACTGTAGGAAATGTACAAAATATCTTCATGGAACATGATCTTTACTTAATATCCTAACAACTTGTGCCATAATTCGATAATTTGAACCCATCTAATGTATTTGTGGCTGTTGATATAATACAAATATTGCTACCTGTAACCCAAATGGGTTGACAGTTTCTGATCCTTATTTTGTGTGGTTTAAAGTCAATTAAAAGTGATCATTAAGGACCAAATGCCAAACCATGTGCTAATGTCTCAAACCACCAGTCTCAAATTTCAATTATAAAAACAGAATGATATTTTTTTTTTCCCAAATTGCTTCGTTGAATATTGTGATCCATATTAAAAGCCAAACTCATTTTATTGCGTATAAGTCATTGTTTGTAGATGTTGATGAAATGTTGTTAATAAAACTTCAGTTTATGTTTTGGATGCATTAAAGTTATGGACAAATGTTGGCATTAGTGCTAAAATGTAATCCAAAATCCAAAGCCAGATTTTTGTTTGTTGTTGTTTTTTTTTCCCGAAACCTGGATGCCAGCCTTAACTTAATCGTGATTGCAATGATGTCTGGAGTGGTTCCACAATTTATTCACACTTTCACCCAAAATACCCCACACCACACCAAAAAAACAGCACACATAGTGCTGAAAATAATTTCTGTATAATACCAAACTTACATGCACTACCTAGGTTTGGAATTGAAGCAATTTTAATATTAGCTATTAGTGTTATTCTATCAGTTAGGCTGCATTTATATGATCAGTAAAAACTGTAATATTGTTAAATATTATTACTATTTAAAATAACTGTCTTCCATTTTAACATATTTAACAATGTAATATATTATCGTTGTGGCAAAGTTGAATTTTTAGCATTCATTTCTCCAGTCTTCAGTGTCACACAGTCCATCAGAAATCATTCTAATATGTTGGTCTGATGCTCAAGAAACATTATTACCCATATTTAACAGTTGTGCTGCTTAATATTTTATGACAACTATGCCACAAGTTTTTCCCTAGAATTCTTTGATGAAAAGAAAGTGCACAAGAGCAGCATTTATTAGATTTTATTATTATTATTATTATTATTATTTATTTTGGTACCACTCAGAAGTGATCAACTCTTACAAATAAAGAATTTTCAAATAAAAAATCGTAATGATCCTAAACTATTGAATGATAATAAATGACTCGTGTAGTATTTGGGACATCTGGTGCTTTGAAAGATTTTTCCTCTGCTTGCAAATGTGATTGGAAATGAGCTTAGCAAAACTGTTAGAAAAGGATAGTTAGGTGTAGGTGAGAAGAAAATCGCCGTGGGAGGTTAAAGGTGTGAGGAGAATGTAAAAAGTCACACGTCACTTAATAGGGATTTAGCCTCTAAACAGTGTGTTTGGCATCTTAGCGCTCAAGGGCTTATCACTGATCTGACTCTGCAAGGAAGCCACTATCATGAACAGGAAGTTGTGCCGGGCACTAGACTCAAACCAGGTTAGCATCCAGTCTATATGCAATTACCCTAATGGCCCAGTTGAATGTGCAGACCTTACATCATGTGTCTGTTTGATTATGTAACTGTAACCTGACACATATACACATTTATTTTAAAGGGACAGTTGAGGCAAAAATTCAAATTCCTCCTTTGTTTTATTATTTATTCACCATTGTTGTTGTTCCAAACCTGTATGACCTTATTTTTTTGTTCCACAGAAAGAGGAACATCATACAGGTTTGAGATGACATAAAGGCCAGAATTTTGATGGCAAAAATTTCATTTTTGCCTGAACTATCATTTTAACAGTCTTGCAAACATACTAACATTTATTTTGTAATAGTGCTACAGTACATATACATAGACAGAAAAAAACAAATTCATCCGTCTACAAACATTGCTATTTTCCCATAATATTTACAGTGGCCTCATGCTCATGAAATATTTGGATATTTAAATCACACATGCAGCAATATATGAATGTCATTTCTTCTGATAAAATATCAAAGAATGTGTGATTTGTTTTACAGACAAATCATAAAACAGTTTAATAGGTTTGATATGAATTATGCTGTTCAAAATGTATTTTGGTAGATGCCACTTGGTTTGACATAATGTTATCTCCTGCAATGACATTTACACATTTTTAAGTATATGGCTTATGTGTCCAACTACTTTTGGGTCATTGTGTCTATCTATATTATGCACAAAATTATGAATTCATAAATATTAACACTTTTTATTTCTAAAAATGTCAGATGAAGGAGGCTGGAAGCAATTTTTGCTGGATAGAGGAAAAGTCATTTAATCTCAGATTGGTTTGGGGCCATTTTATCATCCTGTTTAGTCACCTTCACTTAGAAGCTGGACAAGCTTTTCCTGATCTCATTATGGGGCTGTGGTCACATTTACCCACTATGGCCTGTATATCAATCCAAAAGGACATTCAAGACCCCTGAACTGTTTCCCTGCTGTTTTAAATATAGCCTTCCTATCATATCACGCTTGGGTCCCATAACTGTGTAATAAAGTCCAACACTTTGATTTCAGTACATACGCCACTGTTCAAAAATTTGGGGTCACTAAGATTTTGACATTTGGCAATTTGACATTAAAATTGATATTCGACTAGCTATAAGCAATTGCAACTAAATGTCAACTAACTGGCATGTTGACATGAACTTGAAAAAAAAGGTACTTATAGTCAGTAGAATGTTGTGGGAACAATAAATAATGTGTTAGCAGATATTAAGCAGACAGTCTACTAATAATGACTGGTAATTGACAAGTAGTTGCAAAGTTACAGTAAGCAGAATGTCTAAAGTGGACTATTTAAAAATAAAGTGTTACCTAAATTGTTTTAGACAAACGTTTTTTATGGTCATGAAAGCTGCATTTATTTGATCAATCAATCAGTCAATAAAAATAAAAACAGTAATAGTGCACTGCTTAATATTTTGTGCAAACCATGACATTTTTTCCAGGATTCTCTTATAAACAAAGTTGAAAAGAACAGCATTTATTTGAAATATTTTATACAATTTACTGTCGTTTTTTACCAATTGAATGCAAGTATTTATATCTTTTAAAAACCTCAAACCTCTGAATGGTAGACTTGACCTACTGCAAATAATGTGACAATCCTATTTATTGTTACATTATGTTGTATACAACAAAATATCTAGAAGTAAATCATGCAATCCCTTTAAAAAAATCAACTTGACTATATAATTATCAACAAATAATAGGTTTATGCCATTGCACATTTTAGCAGAAACACCTTATCTGAATATTGGTGTCTGTCTGGTCATGGCCCTGGGTCTAAATATTGTCCAGTAGATGGAGCTATTCAACAATCTCTGCATGGAGACAAAAATACACTTTTTATGTCCAGCAGATGGTGCATTCATTCACATTTGGACAAGCTAAGATCTAGTCCATCAAAATATAAAAACAGTTCCATGAAGTCTGTGTTCTTGGAACGTGAAGGTTCATGACTGTCCATTGGAAGTCTGATTTTTGATTAACCTGTTTCTGTTATAGTCTATAACAATACACTTCTAAACGTTTATATAGGTTGATTGAAGTCGATGTCATTGCTGTAATGTCATTAGTTACCCAGCAGATGACGATCTTGCATGATAAAGTGTATCCAAAACTTTTGTCATTAATTTTGTCTAAAGTTAACTATAGCATAATACACTTTTACATAAAAAGAAAAATAACACAATTATTTGTATTTCTATACTTACTACTCTCATTTGTAATTTTCACTTTTTATACACTTTTTTTACATGTCAGACAAACACACTTCATTCTAAAATGGAAAGCTGAAAAAAGCAAAACAGAAGGCTTTCAATGCCCTTTTTGAGGTAACACTTCAATGCATTTATAAAGAGCAAACCAGTCTTGTCCTGTCAATTCTACAGAAATACATATATTTGAATTTATTCTCCATATGACTTTATCATGTAGGCCTAACTGTATGATCAATTAAAAACTGTTGCATTGAAAAACGTTTCAGCACTTAACCATCACATGATGTTCATCACAAAGCTGTAAACATTAGAGGGACCAAGTTATATATAAACCTACATTAAAACTGGCACTTAATACCGGAATTTGTGTTCTATTTTGTAAACCTCTCCTACTTAAACTTGATTGGCCATCTCAGTCATTTTGACACTGACAAGTGCTGTTGGATGCTGAGGCAGACAAGCTTAAAATGTAACTTTTAAAGTTACGAAAATATATTTTGGTCATCCTAATAACAAACAGGACAATGTGGCCATTTCTAATTATTTTCTAATTATTGGGGTGATTTTACCCCTCACTGTCTATGGTGGTTATGGCACTGGTGCATCACAATGCCAATCCAATGATAATGGGTTAAGAGGAGGACAAGATCAGGAGGGCAAATACAAGGCTGAAATGCTGGACAATCAGACAATGTCTCTGTGAGATAATGAGTTTGGTGTATGAACAGTTCGTAAAGTCAATAGGTCTGTGAAGGTTTCAAAAGTAACAGTGTTTAGCTTCTGTTTTGGGTGTTTAGGATCCGGCAGGTCTTCAGCAGGAGTACACAAGGCTCTTACTCTCTGATATGACAAATGTATTAAATTATGCACAGTGTTAGTTATTTGGGGGGGGGGGGAATTATATATATATAACAGAAAGGGCATTAACAATGTAAATATATATATATAACAGGGCATACCTGTTGCATAGACCCTGGCGTGGTGCAAACCAAATAAATCATCCACAGTGGAATTAGTAGGGTGGAGGAAAGGGTGAAGAAGCCACCAATCGCATAACCCCACCAGGGGTACACATACACATTGTTGAACTTCAGAGGGGTGTATTTAATCAAGGAGAAGATAAACGTTCCCTAAAAAGAAAGGAAAAAGAATGATGAGCAATGGGGAGCTGTCATTTAGTTTGGTATGCTTTGTCACACTGAGTCAGTGCACAAAGACTCAGAACAGGAGAAGGTCTTTCTTGTGTTTTGAAGTGCTGTCAATGTAAAGACAGAACCAAATGACAAGTGTCAGACACAGGCTCACAGGTGGCAGACAAACCTCTTCCTACCTCTATGTACTGGTCTGCGGATATTTTGTGGTTACAGTATGAAAATAAAGTTTTAAAAAGCCACAGAAATAGATTTCAAGGGATTTAAATGATACTCACTGTGCATATACCAGGTGTTAAATATTTCCAGCAACACTTCATGAAAGGCCAGGGCCGATATCCAATCATATCCTCAATGCTGTCATAGAGACGATCTGCACCTGAAATTAAACCCAGAAGTTCTTAAAACTCTAAAGTACGTTGTAAATCATTTTATCACAGTACTTTGTGTTCAACACGCTTTTAATGTGCTAGGAACTGAGTGTACTGTTGTGTACTGTAAATATTTATACAGAGGTACAGAGTTGCAAATAAATACATTTTTCTCATTTGTGTACATTATCTGCACTTTGCTTTTTATTTTTTTTACAGATTCAAATAAATGATTTACCATATACCCATCCAACACAGATAGACTGAAGGATAGCGAAGGTAAGAAGAGTCATGCCACTACAGGCATAATAGTCAAAAAGCTGGAAGACATACAGGCCACCCTGGGAGTGAAACAGAAAAACAAAGAATTTGCTGACAGAAATGACAGGTACTGCAGATTAGTTTTTTTCAGTCAACCATCTTTGTGTTCTCATTTGTTAATCTCACCTCTGTTACCATTAGCAGACCAACAAGGAAGCTGGCAGCACTTATGAAGAGGAGAAGAAATTTTCGCCGGTGTCCAACTTGGAAGAAGGAGGGATACATATCCGAGATAGCAGTTACCAGGGCTTCATGATACACAAACTGATACAATAGAATAGAAAAAGCTTTAGGATATCCATAATACGATATAATAAATTAAATATAGAATGACCTATATTGCTGACTATATTTACCTCACTATCCAATCCCAGGAATATGATCATGATAAAAAAGAAGATTGCCCATAACTGAGGCAGGGGCATCAAAGCTATAGCACGGGGGTAAGCAATGAAAGCCAAACCAGGACCTGCCACAAACAAAAGTCATTAAACGAATCCCTCCACGCCCCACTTTTTTGATAAAACCTAATCACTGCATGTAATGTGAATGGCAGTGTTTAAAATAGAAAAGTCAGCAGTACAGTTGTGTAACCAAAGGTATTGCAGTTACAAGACCCAGAGCTCTTACATAACATGATTTTCAAGTTTCTGTATGCTTATTTTATGATATAATAACCTTCCATTGATTTAAGAAACCTGAATCCTTAAATATGATTTTACCTGACTCTGCAACCATTGAAATATCAATTCCCTGTTCATCTGCCATGAAGCCCAGGACTGAAAATATAGCAAAACCAGCCACAAAGCTAGTTACGCTGTTGAGCAGACACAAGTATACACAATCTCTGAAAGACAAATGGTAAAATAAAAAATAAGTGCAATTTACAATGAATATACCACTGGTGTAGAGAGTATGCTATTAGATCATATGAACTACCTATAGCAGTTGTTCTCATATTTGTTGTAGCTTCCCAAAGCAGTCAGTACTCCTGTACAGACTCCATAGGAGTAAAATATCTGACTACCTGCATCCATCCACACCTAAAACATCAAATATTGTTTTTATTATTTCAAAATCCAGTTAGTCAAAATTCAACATCACAAAATGCAGATGTTTTCAGCGAATAAAGGGCAAAAGAGAGCAACTCAGTGCCTGTGGGTCTTTGAGACGTGTTGGATCAGGGTAGAGGTAGAATGTGATGCCATTTTTCGCTCCAGGAAGAGTAAGGCCACGGACCAGCAGCACTACCAGCATTAAATAGGGGAAAGTAGCAGTGAAGTAGACCACCTGAAAATAAGAGGAAGAACATTCAGCATGTTCCTGTGGCTTAAGTGCTACAGAGTGGTGATGGCAACACCAACATCATGGGTTTAATTCCCAAGTTTTGATTCCCAAATGTAAAAACAATTCTGGCAAAAAATATCTGTCTAATGCTGAACATAGCATTAGGTAGAAGTAAGCTTATTCACATTAAGATATATATTGAATAATTTAATTGAAAAAATTACATAAGATTATTGTATGCACTGTATATGTGTGTGTGTGTGTGTGTATATATATATATATATGTACATACATAAACACACACACGTAAACACACATTTTAATTTGATTATATTTTGCCAATGAATGTATGAACGAATTTGCCCTAATGTTACGTAAAAGTGATAGTCATTGATTTTTTTTTTTACATCAATTCCTGGAAGAGAAAGATTTAAATTGTACATAAATGTTAAAGTTATTTTTTTTTTTTTCTTTCTTTTTTTTTTTTTGGAAAGGATAGCATGACATGAGGTTCAACACGCAAAACAAGCAAAACTATAAACACATTCCACTTCCAGCTCACATCTTACCATTCACTTTGTGATACATATCATTAAAAAGTTGGACAAATTTCTCACCTTGCCTGTGGACTTCACTCCCTTCCACACACAGAAGTAGCAGATGATCCAGGCCAGCAGGAGGCAGAGTGCCAAGTCCCATCTAACATTACCAATCTGTTCTATTCCCTCAGACATGCCCAAAATTCTTCTCCTGTAGGCAAAAAATATGGAATCACATTCTTTTTTACAAGCTTTATTGAGAATCATTTTAATTAGCTGGATGATTTTTGTAATCCCATGTTGCCTTAATTGCGTAATTCTAGTAAGCATGTATCCAGTTTACTGGGGTGCTATTTTAAAAAACTTACTCCCAAAACTCAATAACAGGAGATGTGCTTTTCTCTGGAGAATATTTAGTGATGTTGCTTTTGCTGAACTCTTTGCAGTTCTCTAAATAAAAAAGGCAAAGGTTATTCAAACGACATATCCCATTATTATGATAATTCACACTGTTATATGTGAGATACCCGTGTTCCAGTAGTTGTTGCAGCTTGCCCATGGCAGCTCTGAACTGAAGGATGAAAAGAGGTAAAGGAAAGCCCAAGCAAGAATTATGATGTAATAGACTCCTGTATAGAGGACAACAACTTGGCTACCATAACCAAGACCTGTGAATATAAAGAAAAAGTAGCAAAGTACTAAAGTAAGAAGCTGTAATACATTCACATTGAAAAGGGCTCAAGAGTCTCAAATGATATCAAAAGTTTGGAGTGAGATTACATCTGTTTGGGGAGGAGACACTCAAATATTCCCAACAGCAGCCCCTCTGCCCCAATTCTCTTAATTTTTTGCTAGCAGTTCTATTTTACCTATTGTTCATAATTGACCAACACAAATATAAATGAAAACAATTGGTAAATCTGATAAGACAAATTTATCCAAATAAAATAAATCATTTTATATATTTAAAAAATAAAAATGTATTAAAAACAGAAATATGAGCCAAATGAACAGCAGTTAACAGGAAAAGTTATCCCTTACTTCTCACTCAGCGGAAGAAATACAAGGTGTGGCGTGTAAGTGTGTGAACTGGTTGAAATCCGTGTCTCATGGTAAATGTGTGAGAATTGAGAGCCCTGTGAGAGCATTGTTCACCTTCAAACAGTGGACAGATCTTCCTCCAGCACGTAATTCCACCCTGACTGGTGAACTGACCGAGTGAGGTCTCCAAAAAGAAAAGTGGAATCCCACAGGTGAAGAGAAACAGCACATACGGCACAAAAAATTCACCTATATGACAGAAGGATTTATTAACACATAACAAACTTATACATATCAAAATACAATATGCAATATACAAAAAACAATATGTGACCCTGGACCACAAAACCAGTTTTAAAAGTGTCAACTTTTTGGAAATTGAGAAATGATTGTGAAATTTATACATCATATTGAAGCTGAATAAATAAGATTTCCATTGATGTATGGTTTATTAGGATTTTTACAATATTATGCCAAGATACAACTATTTGAAAGTCTGTAATCTGACGGTGCAAAAAAAATCTAAATAGGACTACTGAGAACTCTTTAAAGGTGTCCGAATGAAGTCCTTACCGATGCATATTACTAATAAAAAGTTCAGTTTTGATATATTTATGGAAGGAAATTTACTAAATATCTTAATGGAGCATGATCTTTACTAACCTAACGATTTTTGGCATAAAGAAAAATCTATAATTTTGACCCATACAATGTTTTTTTGGCTATTGCTACAAAAATTGATTTTGGGGTCCAGGGTCACATATATGCATCAAAACTCCAGCAATACACTGTGACATTTTAATTTAGTCAGTATTAGCTCACCCCATAAAGAAAATAAAAGGGTCTAAAAAGAAGACATTTTTCAAAACAGGGGATTCACAAATTATTGTTTGAATTCAAAGTAATTTATATGACAAAACGACAACGTGTTAAACAAAAATACCTTATTATACCATATCAACCAAATTCTAAAGCATTTATAATATGGCACTTAACAGTCATAATAAAAATAATTAATTTTTCATTTAAATTTGCAATGTAAGCATGACAACAATACATATGCATACTGTTCAAAGGTTTGGGGTCACTATAATTATAATTTATTTTATTTTATCATAAAATCCAGTAAAAACAGTAATATTGTAAAAAAAAATATTAAAATAATAATTTATAACTATGTTAATTTATGCACTCAACACTTGGTCTGGGCTCCTTTAGCACAAACTCCAGCATCAGTGAGGTGTGGCATGGAGTGATCAGCCTGAACCACTGCTGAGGCACTATCTAAGCACAGGTTTCTTTAATAGCAGCCTTCAGCTCATCTGTATGGTTGGATCAACTGTTTCTCATCTTTCTCTTGGCAAGCAAATCAAGCACAGTAATATCAAGGTGAGCAAACCACTTGGAAATGGTTTTGGTACTGTGGGCAGGTGGTAAAGTCCTACTGGAAAAGAAATCAGCATCTCCATAAAGCTTGTCAGCAAATAAAAGCATAAAGTGCTCCAAAATCTCCTTGTAGATGGCTGCATTGACTTTGGACTTGATAAAACACAATGGACCAAAACCAGCAGACATCACGGCACCCCAAATTATCACTGACTTTGGAAACTTCACACTGGACTTCAAGCAGCTTGTATTATGTGCCTCTCCAGTCTTCCTCCAGACAGAGGACTTTGGACCACAGAGCATCAGTCTAGTTCTTTTTCTCCTTAGCCCAGGTAAGATGCTTCTGAAGTTGTTTCTGTTCCAGAAATGGCTTGGTATCCCTTTTCCTGAAGACATCTGAGCATGGTGACTCTTGATGCACTGACTCCAGCTTCAGTCCACTCCTTGTGAAGTTCTCCCAAGTGTTTGAATCGGCTTTGCTTGACAGTATTCTCATGCTTGCAGTCATCCCTGTTGCTCGTGCACCTTTTCCTACCCATTTTCTTCCTTCCAGACAACTTTGCATTTAATATGCTTTGATACAGCACTCTGTGAACAGTGGCCTTTTAGTAATGACCTGTGGAGGTCACTCATTGTGGAGGTTGTCAATGATTGTCTTCTGGACTATTGCCAAGTCAGCAATCTTACCCATTATTGTGGTTTCAAAGAACAAGAGTTTCGCTTTTATGCTTGAGGGGGCACCCACTGGCAGATGAGCCATGGACACTTTTTATTTTTATTTTTATTTTTTTTTTAAAGTTCATTAAAAAAAAAAGTTTGGAGCACTTTTTTTAGGCCAGCGGCATAATGAATTGATAATTTATGTTTGATCAATTCATAGTCTTCTCAAATCATCACCACTTGCCTAAAATATATATCAAGCATATCACAATGTTTGTTTAAATGTTTAACCTAGATAAATGTGCGCTGTCAGACGCATATCCAATCGTCTGTGTGGAGTGAGGCTGAAGCGCGCTTTGCAGGACATGGAAGCACCAGCGAGATAACTTGCACTTTTTTCTAACAGTTGAAACAACTTAAAATACGCAGTCGTTTTTGCTCATAAAGGTAAGAGTAATACATCATTCGGTCTTGAACGGTAATGCTTTAAAATCATCACCCAAAATAAAATTAAAAAAAAATATATATATATATCCTCGATTCTTCTTATCTGGCTCGGCTCGGTGTTCATCTTCAGTTCTCTCTTCACAGCAGTTCAGTCAGTGTACTGTTTGAGTGCATGCATTACTCCGGGATATTGGTTTGTTTGAACTCAGAGGGAGTGTCAGCCACATAAAAAAAGTTAACAGCTTAAGTCATTTGTGGATTAATGGGTATTAGAGATGCGAACCGTTTAAAACGATTCAGTTCGATTTGGTGAACCCTCTGATGTCACATGGACTACTTTGATGATGTTTTTCTTACCTTTCTGGACATGGACAGTATACCGTACACACAGTTTCAATGGAGGGACTGAGAGCTCTCGGACTAAATCTAAAATATCTTAAACTGTGTTCCAAAGATAAACGGAGGTTTTACGGGTTTGAAACAACATCAGGGTAAGTTATTAATTACATAAATTTGCTATCTGGGTGAACTAACCCTTTAAGCTGAATACTGCATCACACGCTATATGCCATCGCTTCAAATCGTCTGTCCAATTCAGACAGAAATGACCCAGCCCACCCCTAAACTCCGCCTATGCTCAAATGTAAATATTCTGATATTTTGAGATACTGGATTTTTGTCTTTTATGAGCTGTAAGTTCTAATCATCAAAATAAAAATTACAATGTTTTACTTTACATGTAATGAATCTAGAACAAATGAAATTTGTACTTTTTGTATGTTACAAAAAAAAACTAAAATAATTTTTTTTAGATGCACCTGTGTGTGCGTGTGTGTGTGTGTGTGTGTGTGTGTGTGTGTTAGTGCATGTGTGTGTGTGTGTATGTGTGTGTATATCATTTAATGTTAGTGATTCTTTTTCTTAAAACAGCACAGTTGTTTATGTATTTATATGTAGTTATATAACTTCATCCAAATGAAATTGGCCTGTTTTTTTCCCTGGAGAAACAGCACCAGATCAGTGTTTATGTGGATATTTTATGCCAAAAACACATAATGTCTGGCACTGATCTTAAGCCATAGACATTGAGACTCATATCCCAAAATATTTTAATTATAACAAACCACCACAGAAAAGCCCTAATAATATCTGAAAAGCAGTATATTTTATCTTCTGTGTAGGCTATCTGAGAGTTTTGAACATTTTTAAGATAAAAATATTATTTTATATTAAGAACATATGAAAACCCAGGAACATAAACACCATAAAACAAGATTAAATATACATTTTCACTCACCCCCTCCATTCTTGTAGCACAAGTAAGGAAACCTCCACACATTTCCCAGGCCAATGATGTGCCCTATCACCGCCAAGAGAAACTCCAGCTTATTAGACCACTGCTCTCTTGCCTGAGGTTTAGGTCTGGCCTGCACTAGGGCACCATTCATGAGGTTTAACTTCCCACCTGGCCTTGAGCTATGCTCCATGATGCTAATAATGGGTTGATAAACATATTTATAATCCCAAATATATGTCATGTAACATATTTAAGGCATAATGAAGAAAGGGGCCCATATATGTTTGGGGTAAATGTGGGCCCCATGAGCTCATCTGTAGCAAGTGATAACATCAATAGACTCTGCAAACAGATGCATATAACTGCATGCAACTAATGATAGCGCAGTTGTTGTCTATTGGAATATGTCCACATTTGGATCTTTTATTGTACATAAATGAAATGTTCTGTCTACATCTTTAATATTCTCAGCAGCCTAAAAAAATGCATATACTAACTTGCATGATACTGTAGTATAAAAGAAGCACTTCTACACTTTTACTGCAGTAAATGAATTTAAGTCTGTTATTAAATTGTATGCTGTTTTATCAAATTTTGTTCTTTAATACATCCTTCAGAAATATTGTGCTCACCACAATCAGATATTAAAATCCTGAAATGTAATTCAAATCTTTAGAAAACAACATCTCACATATATATATATATATATATATATATATATATATATATATATATATATATATATATATATATATATATATATATATATATATATATATATATATATATATATATATAAAACAGCTCAAAACTGCATGGCTTTACTTACAGCTGAAACCATGCATTTATTTAATTTTTACTTTTTTGGAAACTACAGTAAAGATGCTGTTTTACTAAATTAAAGTGTCAAGTAATAATGTGACAAAAGAGTAATCAAAATATACCTTTAATTTGTGAAGAATCCGTCTTGTATGTCTGTTTTATGTAGTGCCTGTATCTAGGTTGGCAGTTCAAAATAAATAATGTCCTCAAAGAGAATGCCTGAAGAGTGGCCAAACCGGCTTCAAGAGCTCCTGAACAAGAACTGTTGGTCCTAAGCTGTTGGTCTAAACCCAGGTTTAGTATTCTCTGCTTTTCAAAAGTTGTAAACAAGGCTTTATGCCATAATCAGAAAGTGTTTTCTGTGTCCCCCTGTTTTATAGCATGTTTTTTTCCGAGATAAAAAATAAATGTCTTATCAGTAGAGCAACTGACAACCAATGGGTTTCTTTCTCTCACCCTACTCTCTCTGGCTATTTCTAGATCTTTCTCCATCTTTTATCCTGTCTGACAATTTTCCAATAGGTCCAACACAGCTCTTTCTAAAGTTGAATTACTAGTAACTGGACACCATGCCATTTGTATTGTCAAATGAATTCAGAAAATAAAGAATGATTTAATACCTTAATCAAATGTCCAGCTTGTGCTTCATTAAGCTATGTGTAAGTGCTGCACAGCCCATATAACATTCTCTCATCATAATCCTCCAGAACTACTCATTAAAGTGAGTGCTTGTAGAACTCAGCTAAATAAAACACATTAGGCCTACATAAAAACAGATGCTGGAATATTGATCACAATCATTTCCTTTTTGGAAAATGTTTAAGGAGAGATTTAATGATAATTAATATTGTTGTTGGTAAAAATCTGACATTATTTCAGTATCATGCAGTAATTTTAAAATAATCGCATGTCTACGCGGTTTGTGAAAACGCCATTTACAAAATCAACAGTGTCCTCTTGTGGTCGACTATGAGAATTTTCCCAAACATATACTGACTCATGTTCGATAAGAGCCTTGAAAACCATGTGAAAGTAAAAAATAAGCATTTGCATGATTGCATTACAGATGTATTGTTTAAGTGTATGATTGATTATAGTAAGCATTTTTCCCCATACTACCATTGCCAGATTAGAGCTATGTTTACTAACTACACATGAGAAACAGGTTCCTGCAGTAAATGAAAACTGGAAAACCCGGAGTGGAGCTCCAGCTGACTGATTACAGAACGTTCGAAATCAATCGCTCCGTTCCATTCAAACACCTTGCTCCAGACCGGAGGAAGGTCTGCGTTGCTTGGTGACCAAAAGTTTGATGCTTTACTTCTTTTGCAACTATTTTCGTTTGCAGAAGAAGAAATATAACAAAAAATACATATAGAACACGTCATGTTATTATGATATTGCGTAATTATTGCTGGGTGCCTATCTGCATCAATGCTAACAGATTATAAACAATGTTGTTTACTCGTGTTGAGGGGTAACTTAACCCTTTTGATTTAATGTAAGTAACAGGTTTGGCAATAAACATGACAAGATGACCGTATTTAGAAACATGCAGTCATTTATTGCTATATAAGCTGCTGAGCTATAAGCCCCGCCTAAAACACACACTTTATACACACACATGTGATTAAGCTTGCGGTTCTGTAAGGACTCGTTTCCCTTTACGAGAGGAGGAGAGTGTGAGAGGGGTGGGCTTCAGCGACTGTATTATAACGACCGAATCCCACTGAATTAAGCGTAACTTCATGGCCAAGGTAAACGCGGTAGACTTCCTGGACTTTTGACCAGTCGCCTCCAACAGGTAACAGCTCTGTAGCTTTTGTTATCGGTCTATAGCGCTGAGGTTAACTGCGTAGTTGAACTGTTTTCTATCTGGCTTTTGTTTTTGTATTTAACTTGCCGTCCGGCGTCTCCGCAGCGTGGGTTGAAGAAGAGCACAAGTGTTCAGCTGCTGAATGTAGGCCAAAGGGCATGAACAAAAGCGCAAGAACTGAGTGAGTTTCCTCTTTCTCTGTATGCAGTTCATCAGGGACAGTATCTCTGCTCCGTGACGATCGTGCGTCAAGGTTACTTCAAGTGTTGCTTGTGGTTATAATTAACCAAGTACAGGAAAGTTATTTAATAAACGAACATGTATGTCTTTTTTTTACCTGCCTCATCCTAGATAACATGCCACCTGTCACAATACAATTAAAATATTAAATCACTTGAATGTTATTCATGTTGGTTTTATACTTAATTTTTTTATTTTAACTTATTTTAATTATAAAAATATATTTAAAAATAACAATACTTTTACAAATATAGTTTTCATATTTATTTGTACATTTTAGAGTCACGCACAATACTTGTTTTAATGTTGTTCCATTAGACTTAAACATCCATTTTCTTTAAAAGATAAATAATAATAATAATAATAAATAAATGACCATGTGCTGTCCTGAGGGTCTGAAGGGGTCCTCTTCTGGCACATGACAAAAAAAATGGATTGTGTTACTGACTTTGATTTCTGTTAAAATTTTTCACATCTTCATAAGGGTCACAGCACAAGAAATAAGGGCAAGAGAAGGGAATGTGACTAAGCACCCTGCAGTGCCTCCTGTTTTGGGGACACAAGATTATTTCAGCTGTGAGGGGTTGTGCAAACAGCATGTACCAATTGACCTCTGCATTTAATAAAAAAAAAAAAAGAAAAACGCATACAAACAGTGACAAATGCATTAAAATACAGGTGTGAATTAGAGTTTGGAGTTTATAAAGAAAATTTGAGTGTGTATTCTTCCAAAGAGTATGCCCAACTTTAATGGAAAATCTTCATTTATTGTTTCAACAATAGAATCTGGTGTTTTAATAAATGTCTTTGGTCAGATCCACTGTGGCAAGTATGTTCTTATCTAGCGATATATCGCACTAAAAGGTAAACACAAAAAATTAAGACCAGCCACAAATTTGTGGTTGATGTCTGTCACTGCTTTTGGAAAAGTAGAAACTTGTTCTAACTTTGACCATAATTATTTGAAAAAATGTAAGAGCTGGAACAATCACATGGTACTGAACAAAGACTCATTGCTGTTTTTGACCTTTACATGTTTCAATTATCGCTCTGTTCTAAACTTTGTTTGTGCTTCTCTGCCATCCATTTTTTGACAGATGTTTGCTTTTTTTATTGCAGTGACATGGAAATGCAGGATGATCCAGATTTGCAGTTTAAACTGGCTTATGCAGATTCAGAAAGAATTGACACAGGCATTAAAACCAGAGCGAGAGGCCAGTGGTCCAGTAAAGTGGAGTTTATCTTAGCTGTTGCTGGCCAGATCATTGGTTTGGGAAATGTGTGGAGATTTCCATATCTGTGTTACAAGAACGGAGGAGGTTTGTAGTACTGTGGTTTTACTGTGTGTGATCTATTAAAAATCCAGTAGAACCAGTTCAATGTTTGTTTATTTATTTATTTATATATCTAGTTATTAGTGTCTTATACTAACGTGGTGAACATAAATGTCTAAAAACAGCGGTTTTTTTTTTTTTAGGAGTGTTTTTCATTCCATATGTGGTCTTTCTGTTTGCCTGCGGCATTCCTCTATTTCTTATGGAGACTGCTTTGGGTCAGTACACCAGCCAAGGGTCTGTTACCTGTTGGAGGAAAATCTGCCCACTATTTGAAGGTGGGTTTTCATTGTTCACTTTTAATGTCATTGTTCATGTACAATAGAGTAAATGCTTTTGTATGTCAACCACAGTGCTATAAAGTTAGATGTGTGTAGTAAACATGCTGTGTAGATAAGTGTTTAGTAGACACCCAGCTCACATCAATATTGAGGAATAGTGGTCTGAAGTGTGAGAGGGTTCCTGTTTGGGTGCATATTAGGCACAGTTTTGTCATGTTTATCATGTATGTTTAAATAACATGTGAACAAACTCCTTTTCTAATGGGTCAGCATCCTCTATTTATGCTTTCAAAATTTGTTTTGCTTTTAGTTCCTTGAAGTATCAGCTCTCCATATTTACAGAAAATGGCTGGATGAAAACCACACACACACACACTACTTAACTTCTTATTGAATTTCCCAGTTTTAAGTAGTTATTTAAAGCCATTACTTGCAGTTGTTGCAGTTATTTCTAAATATATAATCTAGTAATAAATTAATACTTGTAATAAAACTGTATGAAATTGCGTAAATTTGCTCTCAGCCTGAACTTCTGCCATTAATTTCTAAATCTTATTCCCAAATGCCAAAATAAGTCACCCATAAATAATTAATTTGTTTGATAAGTTTGTGATTGGTAATTCCAAGCCAGGCAATGGTCATACATTTAATAGTGTTTCATTTCCAAAGATTTTGTTAATTCATAGTTCTTCAAAAATAATTAATTCAATAAATTATTGTTAAACAAATAATTATTTAATTTATATAATAGTATGTTATATGGATCTCTCCCAACACATTTAAGCTAAACATCAAACAAGCTGGTTTAAAATGTTGATCAGTTATTGTCATCAAAAGAAACATCCAAAAAGGGGTTACTTGTTTTGGCTTGCTTCTTTATAGGTCTGGGTTATGGGAGTCAGGTGGTTGTCTTCTATTCCAGTGCTTACTACATCGTCATTTTGGCCTGGGCTTTCTTCTATCTCTTCTCCTCTTTTAGTGGTGAACTGCCATGGGCTAGCTGCAGGAACTGGTGGAATTCAGGTATGTTATAAAATGAGTTACTTTTTCGTTTTCAATAGATCATGCTTTTTATAAACCATTCCATTCATCTTTACAGAAAACTGTGTTGAGTTTGACCGAATAGGAGGGATGAGAAACCTGAGCTTTATGGAGAATGCATCATCACCTGTTAAAGAATTTTGGGAGTAAGTTTATAAAATACCCAAACATTAGTTAGTTAGTTAATTTAAAATGAGTAATGAATAAATTGATGAGTGCTTAAAGGTCATAGTGCAATCTTAAAGGTTCCATAGTGAATCTAAAACTTTTCAGTTATGCTCTGCTTTAATTATTAACTGTGGTGAGCAGTATATGTTTCTATAGGGGGCCATAGTAAAATCACATTTATAATCATTTAAAGTACAAGTAGTGCAAGTATAATCAATTTAAAGAGATAGTTCACCCAGAAATAAAAATTACCCATCATTTACTCACTGTCAAGCCATCCTGTGAGTATATTCTAGGGGGGTTAATAAAGGCCTTCTGAAGTGATCACGGTTTATAAAGTTTTAAATATGAATATTTTTCTTACACAAACACAACAGTTTGCTTCAGAAGGCCTTTATTAACCCCTCGAGCAATGTTGATTTGCATTATAAAGCGTGCAAGAGCAAGGATATTTTTTAATATAACTCAGATTGTATTCGTCTGAAAGGAGAAAGTCCTATACACCCAGGGTGGCTTAATGGTGGATGAGTAAACCATTGGGTAATTTTCATTTTTGGGTGAACTATCCCTTTAAATGAGTAATATACACCCAGTGTGGCTTAATGGTGGGTGAGTAAACCATTGGGTAATTTTCATTTTTGGGTGAACTATCCCTTTAAATGAGTAATATACACCCAGTGTGGCTTAATGGTGGGTGAGTAAACCATTGGGTAATTTTCATTTTTGGGTGAACTATCCCTTTAAATGCCAAATGTGTAATAATAATAAATGCAAGCATAACTTTCAAGTGTAATTCTTGTTGATAACGCAATTTGAAAATAAAGTTTTGCGAATTACAGAGAATGTATTTTGTAGGAGGCGAGTATTGAAAATAACTGGAAGTGTGAATGAGCTGGGCAGTTTGAGATGGGAGCTGGCTCTGTGTCTCCTGCTGGCCTGGATCATCTGCTACTTCTGTGTGTGGAAGGGAGTGAAGTCCACAGGCAAGGTGGGAACTAACTGAAAATGTACTTTTCAGAAGACCTTTGTTTTTGTGTGTGTGTGTGTGTTGTGTGTGTGTGTGTGTGTGTGTGTGTGTGTGTGTGTGTGTGTGTGTGTGTGTGTGTGTGTGTGTGTGTGTGTGTGTGTGTGTGTGTGAGTTGTTACCTCAGTCCTCACGTAGGCTGTATGTATTATTTACATAGTCCAGTTGATACTGTTTACACAGATTTAAATCAGGTACTCTGGATGCACTTGTCTTTATTTTTCAGGTTGTGTATTTCACTGCTACATTTCCATATGTTATGCTGCTGGTGCTTCTGATTCGGGGTGTTACGTTGCCTGGAGCCATTGATGGCATCAACTTCTACCTCTACCCAAATCCAGCACGCCTTACAGACCCACAGGTAGGCAAATCTTAAGTCTCATATGAGTGCTGAGGGCAGTAGACGATTTAAGCATTTTTCAACGTGAAGACATTTGCATCTAAAGACATGAAAAGTACTTTGGTCAGTCCATCAGACCAGTCAAATCAGTGGCTTAGAAAAACTAGTTCCCTTTTCACAATGGCCACAATATTGGGATCACACGACCAGTCTGATGTTACTCATTTAACTTGCTTATTTCACAGGTTTATTACTGGACATCTTTAGTTAAGGGAATACATTTATAAAAGATTAACTGGTGAATAGTGTGTTTCTTTTAGCTATGTGATGATGCATCTACATCTGTCAGTGCTACTTTAATGGTATAAGACTACAGTTTTATCAGGCAATGACACAAAAATACATAGAGCTTATATTAAACACAAGTTAGTAAAAATAATTTGTACAACTAATCAAGCTTTTGAAATAACTAATCACTAAATAATGAATCATCAGTGAAACTAAATCATTTCAGAAACATGACTTGGATGTTTCTGAGTGTAACCAGACCAGACTATTCATGTGTCTTGTATTGTTGAATACCTAACGGATTGGTCTGTAGTTTTGAACTTGCCTTCTCATGCCTTTAGGTATGGATGGATGCTGGAACACAAATATTTTACTCATACGCTCTCTGCATTGGGTGCCTTACAGCTTTGGGAAGCTACAATAAATACAACAACAACTGCTACAAGTAAGCGAAGTGAACCCATTGTTATGAGAAACCGCATTCAATTCAGTTTACATTTAAATCCATATATGTGTATTTAGAAATATTTCTGTAGGCAGTAGTTGTACTTATCTGTATATATATGCAGGATTCAATTTCAGAAGTACATTATGCAGTCAGATATTACATTCGCTGTGATAAGTTTTGACAGCATGCTTTGTCTTTCTGCTTGTAGAGATTGTGTTTACCTGTGCCTGCTGAACAGTGGAACCAGTTTTGTAGCTGGCTTTGCCATCTTTTCAGTTTTGGGCTTCATGGCCTTCGAACAGGGGGTCGATATCTCAATGGTAGCCGAGTCAGGTAACTTAAACAACAGTGTCTTCTTTATGTCATGTCCTTTGTCATTTTCTACACTTTCAATTCACTTGTTTTGCCAGGTCCTGGTTTGGCCTTCATTGCATATCCACGAGCTGTAGCTATGATGCCTCTGTCTCAGCTGTGGTCCATATGTTTCTTCCTCATGATTATTCTCCTGGGGCTTGACAGCGAGGTGAGAGCACATCATCTCTCAAGTACATGATGTGTTTGACTGTGTGAACATTTCAGTTAGGTTTTTATTAACTACTTCCCAGGTGAAGCTATTTAGCATAGCAGATATATATATAGTATCCTGTTAAAAAGTCCCGTGTTCATTACTTTTGTGCAAGCAGCATACTTACAGTAAAGGTGTTGTGCAACCTTTTTAGGCCATTACTACATTAAAAATTACACCACATTCTCTTTTTCAGTTTGTGAGTTTAGAGTCTCTCATGACAGCCATAACAGACATGCACTCCAACTTCTTCCTCCAAGGACACCGTCGTAAACTCTTCCTCCTCCTCATTTGTGTGGGCTGCTTCTTCATTGGCCTCCTGATGGTAACCGAGGTGATTATGTTCATAATTTGGTCATTTCTGTGGTTTTATTTTGTTTTTAAACATTTGAAAAATAATTCGTTTTTATCTGAGAAATCTGAGATTTCTGATCAATGTGATCTTTTTTGCATTGATTCAATAGGGTGGCCTGTATATCTTCCAATTATTTGATTACTATTCCTGCAGTGGAATGACCCTCCTCCTGTTTGCCATTGCACAGTCAATATGTATTGGCTGGTTTTATGGTGAGTAATAACACTGAATCGGCACAGAAAATGTATAACAATTCTTTGCACAACTGAATATTTTAATGTTCTTCTTCGATATTTGATCACCATTTGTTAAATAACTGCAGGTTTTTGTTTGAAAATACTGTCAAAGATAGCACAACTTTTCTAATATGACTCTGCCATAGTAATTGGTGCATTTAAATGCCTTCTTCAAGGACACTAGTGGTGCTAAAGTCACCTTTATGTAAAACCTGTAGCTTTTGTGTTGTTAACCATGATTTCCTATCAAAGTCACCACCATACTTCAGCATCCATACTGTTTATAGTAAAGTTGGGTCATGTGTCATAAATAATAAGAACTGAGCATCTGTACTGTTTTGTGTATGATTTCTTTAAAGACCTCTTGATTCCAATGTCTCTGGTTTTTCAGGTGATGATCGTCTGTATGAAAATATTGTAGACATGATCGGTTATCGTCCTTTGCCACTAATGAAATACTGTTGGAAATATATCACTCCTATTGTGTGTATAGTAAGTGTGTGATTTACTCTCATTCACTGGTCACGTTAGGCATAAAATGCAGTGATATTTTAGTTCTCCACCAAAGTCTTAATTTTATTTATGAACATTCAGCATTAATTCAGTACACATCTTTGCTCCTTTAGGCCACGTTTGTCTTCTCTTTGGTAAAATTCACTCCTCTAAAGTTTAACAACACATTTGAATACCCCTGGTGGGGTTATGCTGTTGGCTGGTGGTTTACCCTTTCCTCGACATTGATGGTTCCCATATGGATGATCTATGTCATCCTTATCACTCCTGGTACACTGAAACAGGTAATTCCATGTATGATTTAACAGAAAACAACACTAAGCCATGTTCAAAATACTGAACCTGCATCTATATGCTTTCACATTTTTTTAGAGACTGCATGTCCTTTGCACTCCAGCAAGCGATCTACCTTTGACATCAGAAAGACGAAAAGAAACCCTGTGACCCCAACAGACAGTACAACATGTCCCATGACTGACAGAGAAACATTGTTGGGGGGTGGGGGGGATAGTGCATCCTTGGGCTGTATTTTGGACAACTTTTGATATCATTAATGCCTTTGAAGATACACATTCTCGTGATATCTCAAGAAAGCACAAACACAAACTGTACGTGACTGTTTTATAAGTTATTGAACTTTCCTATCTTCTATTCTCGATTACAAGAAACTAAATGGTGGATTCAAACTGGAAATGAAAAATATAAGCTCCACTTTCATGTTCGGCATTATCTGAGTAAAACTCAATTTGACGTCATTCTTATGTATGATAGCATCAGCAACTTACTGTATCATAAACATTCACAAGATATCATTTCTTCTGAAGAAGATTGAAAAAAACTGTTTATTATCATGAGGGAGTGGATCAGCCCCATTTTGGATGGACCAGTGATTATTACAATTGGTATATGATTAGAAAACTAACTAACTTTCAGTTAGTATCTTGTACTAGTAGTATAGAACATAACAGTATTTTAGAATAGTAACTATATTTTTAAATTTTTTTATGGGTCAATCATACAACACTTTTGTTTTGTGCCTATAGTCAAGTGCTTGTGTTTTAAGAAAGTGTTACAGAAAGAAAGGTATGTTGGGGGTTATTATATTACAAATATTACAACATTTGTAATCGATTCAAAGAGAAAAGATCCATCAAAAAAATTGATCCATATTTTGCTACTTAAATCTGCTTAGATGTACAGTCTTTTAAACTATATGTTTAGTAAAATACATAATTTAAGGGAATATCTATAGGTAATTTAAGTTTATGTACAGTTTTATAACTGATGCTCTAGAAAGGCCAGTGGTTAATGTTCTAAAACGCTCTATTCAAATCAATAGTCAAATGAATGCTGGTTGAAATATGTTGGTGACAGCAGCAGTTTTTTTTTTTTTTGGCTTCTAAAGAAGTTCTGATGCATCCAAGCAAATATTAAACAACTAGGTGAAAGGTGAAAGCAGGTTGAGTGTTGAATTCTTGGAAAAGTAGTTAGAGAATAACATTAGACACGATTGCTGTCAGACATCACATACTGCCAGTTATATACTGTACTGCTGTTTTACTGAGGTGACTTATGTAATTTATTAATAGAAATAATTAACAGTGTAGTTGACATAATGACATTCAATGAAAATCCTATGTTTGAGCTGTCACTTCATTCGCATGACCGCAGGAGATTAAAGTTATATGCAGATTAATGGGAAAAAAACTAAATCTGAGTATATATCAATATACTGGTGGATGGTACAGTTTAACTTTGCAACTTTTTATCATTTACAAAAATGAAAAGCCAGTGATGATGCTCTTCTTTAGTCTACAACTGGGTTAAAGGTTTAAGGCCTCCATTTGTAAACAGACATTCTGGCCAAAAAGTCACCCAAACACTGTTTGGCAGAGGATGAAAGAGCAGAATGTTTGTGTTCCGGGGAATGGATTTCTTGTGATATTGATATGTAAAGTGGGCCAATTACATTGTCGTTTCATTTATGAATTATGCCTGTACACAGTTTGGTTTCTAAAGCAGAATATTATATATGAGTAATGACATGCTAAAGTGAATAAATAAACAGAACATTTCGATACTATTTGTTAAAGTGGTTATTTTGAAATAAGTATTTACATGGGTATAAGGTCCCTCTAGCTGCCTCTATGATAAACTTCTTTTACCATTACCATAAAAAATGGTTATAAATATTCACACACACATTATATATATATATATATATATATATATATATATATATATATATATATATATATATATATATATATATATATATATATATATATATATATATATATATATATATTTCTAAAATAAGACCTTTTGTCTTTCTTGTACCCTTTGTAATAACTGTATGTTCTAAGACACAAATAACTGTTCACAGTTAAGCAACACTATGTAACTTTTGGCTCTCTAGTTTATAAACTAGATCTGCATGCATCCCGCGGAAGAATATTCTAACCTGAGCTACTTCTCTGAAGTTTCTGTCTATGCCGATTCACTGAGGTATGTGTTACTCCGCAGTAGTGATGGGAAGTTCGATTCTTTTCCGCGAACCGGTTCTTTCAGACGGTTCGATTCAATAAACCGGTTCACCGGTTCTTTTACGCTCGGCGTAATGGCGTCACGTCTATCAAACATTCAAATATATAAAGTCAGTAATCATAACTTTAGTCAGTTAAAAACCTCATAATCATGAAAAGTTTACAATTAAGTTTTACAACAATGCACCCAAATACAGTAACAACAACAACAGTAACAGTCATCTGGCTCGGCTCGGTGTTCATCTTCAGTTCTCTCTTCACAGCAGTTCAGTCTAAATGAATTACTCAGGGATATTGGTTTATTCTGACTCAGAGGGAGTGCCAGTCACGTTAAAAAAGTTAACAGTTTAAGTAATTTGTGGATTAATGCTTATTGGAGACGCGAACCGTTTCAAACGATTCAGTTCGATTTGGTGAACTGATTCAACCGGTTCACTAAGAAGAACCGGTTAAATTGAACGATTCGTTCACGAATCGGACATCACTACTCCGCAGCGGTGACCGTTAGCTCAGGTTAGAATGTTCTTCCACGGAATGCGTGCAGTTTTGAATATTAACCGCTTTAATGCAACGGATATAATTTCTAACCGTTACTGACACCAGTGGCCGTTAGAGGAACTGCAGGAACTGTAAGTTTTTAACTTACGAGTAGTGTCCGTGGGTGTCTGAATTGTATGGAATAATATCGCGGACATTATTCAAAAGGCATTGCAAATTGTATTTGCAATTGCGTTTTCAATTTGTGGACGCATAAAATGTGACATAATCCAAACGCAAATGCAAATCGCGCATTACCGTTTTCATTTTCGATTAAGTGAACGCACAGTGTCTGCCAAATTTAAAATGGAAATGCAAAGTCCGTTTGCAATTGTGTTTTCCATATCTTACGAGCTATGAGCCTGTCATATTTAAATAGCAATATTAATTACCACATTTGCCTTTTCACTCTCTCTGCACTGTGCATGTAAACTGCCAAAACTCAAATGGAATCGCAATACCTTTTGCATTTGAATTTCCAACGTCTACACGGAAACCTGTCAATCAAGTGACAGGGGTGGGGCCATTTTATTGGGCGTGTTTGCATTGGGAAGTGACGATTGTACTAAAATGTACCATGTTTTTACTAGGGTAAATATGAGTTAACGATAGTGTTTATAATTAAGCCACAGTAGCCACAAATGTACAGTTGTCTGAGACGTTATGAAATGTTCATTAATATCATGAACCATAAAATGTAGTCAGTGTTCTGCTATTGTTTATTTTCATAATAAGTAAACACAGGCCAGTGCTGATTCAGTGTAGCTGAGTGGTTAGTGACTGTCATCTCTAACGGCATACTATCTTTTAGCGCGTGTTCGAAACCCGGGCCAACACAGACGTTCTTTATTTTTTTGTTTATCCTACTAACTTCAGCCGCTGATTTCGGACTTGCATCCTCAGTAGTTCAGACTTTGTGCATTCGACTCGGGAGTGTGATGTCTGCGAGGACGCAGTGTCCGGTAATTCTGCAAACAGCAGCGTACTTGATAACATGTCAGCTCGCCTTGACTACTGCAATTTTCCTCACTGTATGATCGCCCGTTTGGCGGCTGAAGTTAGTAGGATAAACAAAAAAATAAAGAACGTCTGTGTTGGCCGAATGGGAAAAACATTTTAAAAGGTACTTTATCTCAAGTGTATGGAATAATATCGCGGGTAATCCCGGGTTTCGAACATGCGCTAAAAGATGGTATGCCATTAGAGATGACAGTCACTAACCACTGAGCTACCAAGCTATACTGAATCCTATTATGAAAATAAACAATAGCAGAACACTGACTACATTTTATGGTTCATGATATTAAAGAACATTTCATAACGTCTCAGACAACTGTACATTTGTGGCTACTGTGGCTTAATTATAAACACTATCGTTAACTTATATTTACCCTAGTAAAAACATGGTACACTTTAGTATGATCTTCACTTCCCAATGCAAACACGCCCAATGTGGCAAAATGGCCCCACCCCTGTCACTTGATTGACAGGTTTCCGTGTAGACGTTGGAAATTCAAATGCAAAAGGTATTGCGATTCCATTTGAGTTTTGACAATTTACATGCACAGTGCAGAGAGAGTGAAAAGGCAAATGTGGTAATTAATATTGCTATTTAAATATGACAGGCTCATAGCTCGTAAGATATGGAAAACACAATTGCAAACGGACTTTGCATTTCCATTTTAAATTTGGCAGACACTGTGCATTCACTTAATCGAAAATGAAAACGGTAATGCGCGATTTGCATTTGCGTTTGGATTATGTCACATTTTATGCGTCCACAAATTGAAAACGCAATTGCAAATACAATTTGCAATGCCTTTTGAATAATGTCCGCAATATCATTCCATAGAATTGTGCTGGAGGCTGGTCGCTTCTTTCCATCCGCAGAGTCCATTTGAAAACACTATTGCCCCTGCTTACTATAATGGCTGGCGTGCCGTACTGTTGTAAGCCCAAGTAGACGAGAACGCGCATGACGTCACATTTTGTGAATTTTCGCGCCAATTCGGGCCCGACTCCTCCACACACACTACAGGCTGATAGAGGCAACCGTGGTGGACAGTCGAGGTGTCATTGTTTTTTTTACATCATGTGTAACTGTCAAAGGACATGTTTTTTTGTTGATACGTGTATTAATGTTTTTGTTATAAATTAATGTGAATTTGAGTTCTTTCAATTTAAAACAGCTGTGATGTTTGAAAGTCTATATTTATAATGTATGCCCTTTGAGGTCTTTAAAGTCAGGGGTTCTTTAAGATTTACGTCGAAAACGTGATGTGTCACATGACCCAGTTTAGTTTGGAGCGGGTCTGAGTCATCTTTGGGTCAGAACGAATATGAATGCAGAGAAACGACACGTAGCCTTGTCTGAGAAGGAATTGCTTGATCTGCATGGTTTGAGAGGCGCACACGGTAATTTGCCTTTATAATGTTTATAGTGTTGTTTTATATTACTTTTACGTGTAATGTGATGTGCTATTCATGATGTCGTATTTCTGTTGCAACATTCACGTGTATTTCAACGGACATTGGCTCGTGGCCTTTATGAAGGACTAAGAAACGCATAGTTTGATTATATGTTTTTTATTTCTTGTAGTTTTCACGGTGTCTACGGTGTTTACTGAAGAGAGAGATACAAAATAAACTACAAAGACATCTGTATGAAGCGTGGCCTTTATTTCATCAGACCAATGCAGCTATAGTGAAAACGTGACGCCATTACAGTCGACAGCTTAAAGAGTGGAACGGCATCGGCTGGATGAGAAGAGGTAACGAGATCGAGGGCGCATCGCGTATAGAAGAGACGTCGGATAAGAAGAGAAAGCACGATCGCGGGACTATCGCGTGGAGAGAGAATGAGTCAGAGACGAGGCTTGCCTGCACGCAGTTATCACTGTCAGGGAAGTACTGTGACCCGACCAGTAGAGGGCGACATTTAACCGCGTGACTACAGCTTCGCGAGTATACTTTCTACAGGCTTCAGAGAAGAGTGTTTGTTTACTTCATCACTGTTACAAGCAGAAGAGTGCTGCTCTGCAATTAACTGCAGGTTAGACTGTGCTGTTTTTTACATCTTTATGGACATCAAGAGAAGAAGAAAAAAGTAAAGGAAAATTATTTGTAATTATATTGTTTGATTTTACAGCCTAATTGGTGTATGCTTTATAATTGACTTAGTGGTGAATAATTACAAGTTTTTTTTGATCTGAGAGTAGTAGTTAAGTAACACTAGTACTTTGCTAAAACTTTTGCAATGTCAGTTCGTGAAGAAAAATCACAATATGATGAATCAAGTGAACAAACCCTTCATGCAGAGTTGACTAGCTTAACTGAACAGTTACAATTTCAAACTGATGATGCTGAAAGGGAAAGATTAGAGTCACTCATAGCTGATATTCATGCTAAAATACTTCAAATAGCAAAACCTACTGCTTCCACTTCAAAAAGAGATGAACCCAGGAAATCTTCACGAGAGAGAAAATTAACTCCAAAAATGCAAGAGCTTAAGCAGCAAGAAGTTTCTCAGAAGGAGAGTAAATTCTTCAAGTTGTATGAAAGCTGGAAAGAACAAGTAAGAACTACCCGTACCAAACTTAAGGATGAGTGCTCTGACCAAGACTTGGGTGACATGATGGACAGTGTTGAAGGGCTCGAAACTCAAGTAAAAAATGTGTACGAGCTTATACGATCTCAATCAGTACCTTCAACTGAGATTAGAAGAAAAATTGATTCCTGTACAGCAGTAACTACAGATTTGATGGGGCTGATGAAAGTACGTATGAGTGAAGTGGGACAGGAGGAATTTGATGCTAGTGCAGAAGATGCAAGAATTCATATGGTGCTTGACAAAGAGTATGCTAAGTCAATATTTTCAGCTACAAGCTCCAAGTCTACAATTCGTAGTCACCGTTCAAGCTGCTCATCAGAACAGCAAAGCATCTCCGCAAAAAGAGCAGAGTTTGCCGCTCAGTTGGCTGCAAAGCAGGCAGAAATAAAGATGGAGGAGGCTATTGCTGCGCAAAGACAAGAACTTAAAAGATTGGAAAATGAGCGTGATCTTCAAGTAATAGCTGCAAAGCTCAAAGCATATTCTGAAGCTGACTCAGGTGAATCTAATAACGAAGGTAGAATAGCACGCAGTGAGGTAGCTAATTGTCCTCCAGTATCTTTCAAGGAAATGAAAGAGGAACAAATAATCCATTCCGATAGGGAAGCTTCAGTAGTACAAGCCCTACATGACACAATGGTTCTCAGCAGACTTCCTGCACCTGAGCCCTCAGTTTTCTCAGGGGACCCACTTAAGTTCTTAGAGTGGAGAACAAGTTTCAAGGCATTGATAGAACAGCGATGCACAAATTCAGCTGATAAGTTGTTCTATCTACAAAAATATGTCAGTGGTGAGGCACGATCTGTATTGGAAGGAAGCTTCTACAGAAAGGACGATAAAGCCTATGATCAAGCATGGGAAGCTTTGAATTCTCGGTACGGCCATTCATTTGTAGTTCAGCGTGCTTTTAGAGAAAAACTGAATAACTGGCCAAGGATTGGTTCAAGAGAATCAGTTAAACTGAGAGAGTTAAGTGACTTTGCAATGCCATGCCACATATCAAAGGGCTTCAGGTGTTAAATGACTGTGAAGAGAATCGAAAAATGCTACAAAAACTCCCTGATTGGGTGACATCTCGTTGGAATCGCCATGTTACAGTGCAGTTGAGACAAACAGAGGAATACCCTAATTTCAAGGAGTTTGCTGAATTTCTGGCACAAGAAGCTGAAATAGCCTGCAACCCTGTAACATCCTTTCATGCCTTGAAGCTCTCTGAAGAACGGCCATCTAGAGAAGTTAAGCGTTCAAAGGCTAATGCATTCATCACAAATGTGAAAGCATCAGACAAACCAAGTACAGTGCCGAAAACATACAGTGTTGAGAGAAGCAACTCAGTGGTTCCAAACAGACCCAATAAAGTAAGCGCAGCACCTTTATGTTCATACCCAATCACTTGCAGGTGTTGTGGGGAAAGTCACTCCATACACAAATGTCAAACGTTTGCCAGTAAGTCGGTTGAGGACAAGAGAAAGTTCATATTTGACAATAACCTGTGCTTTGGATGTCTTAGGAAAGGACATAATTCAAAGGATTGCAAGAGTAAAGCTACTTGTAGTATATGCAGGAAACATCATCCAACACCACTTCATGAAGACCGTCCGTCTTCTGCAGCACTTTCTCACGTTATGCAAACAGAAGAAAACACATATTCCCTTTCCTGTTGTGTAGACAGTAGTAACGGTGGGAGCACATCAATGATAGTGCCTGTATGGATTTCTTCAATTGACAATCCTAAAAGAGAGACCTTAGTTTATGCCCTACAAGATACCCAGAGTAGCAACACCTTTGTAGACCAAGAGGTATGTGAGAGGATGGGGGTAGTTTCAGAGCCTGTCAAGTTAAAGCTTACTACAATGATGGGAAAGGATTCTGTCGTTCAAAGTGAAAGAGTTAGTGGGCTCAGAGTTAGAGGGTTTTCCTCTCATGGCCTAATTAATTTGCCACCTTCCTATACCAGAGATTTCATCCCACTTGAACGTTCCCACATTCCTACCTCTGAAACCGCAAGAAGGTGGATGCATCTGAATAAAATAGCACAGGAAATACCAGAGCTGTTGGATTGTAAGGTTGGACTTCTGATTGGTTACGACTGCTCGAGAGCTTTAGCACCTCGACAAGTCATCACAGGAGGTGATAATGAGCCGTATGCCATCAGGACTGACTTGGGTTGGAGTATTGTTGGTAGTTCACCACAGGTTGTAAAGTCGACAGAAGTCACTGGTCTGTGTCATCGTGTATCTGTTAAGGAACTTCCAATACTGACTCCTGTTGCTGTCATCAGAGCCCTTGAATCAGACTTTAAAGATACAAACCCAAAGGAAAAGAGCATATCGCAAGACGATATACAGTCCATGCAACTACTGAATGAAAAAATTCATCAGAATACAGAGGGACACCTGGAGATGCCACTTCCCTTCAAGACACGCCCACAATTACCAGAAAATAAGCGGCTGGCTCTTGTGCGGCTGAAACGTTTGAAAGGAAAATTTGAGAAAAACCCCAAATTCAAGAGTGACTATGTTAAGTTTATGGAAAGTGTCTTTAATGATGGTGATGCGGAGAGAGCTGAACATCAACCCAAGGCAGGAAACGTCTGGTATATTCCTCACCAAGGGGTGTACCACCCTAGAAAGCCAGAGAAGATTAGAGTTGTGTTTGACTGCTCTGCCAAGTATGATGGCACTGCTTTAAATGATCACTTGCTAACTGGACCTGATCTCACTAATGGGCTTACAGGGGTACTCTGCAGGTTTCGCAAACACCCAGTCACAGTTATTTGTGATGTAGAAAGGATGTTCCACAGATTCCATGTGAGCCAGGAAGACAGAGATTACTTGCAGTTCCTGTGGTGGGAAAATGGCGATCCAAATTTAGAGCCAAAGGAGTATCGCATGAAAGTCCATCTTTTCGGGGCAGCATCCTCACCTGGCTGCGCAAATTATGGAATGAAGTACCTTGCATGTCAAAATGAAAGAGAGTATCCTGCAGCAGCCAGTTTCATCAAAAAGAATTTCTATGTTGATGATGGGCTCATTAGTGTAAAAAATGTGGACGCAGCTATCAAACTAATCCAGGAAGCCCGAAATGTGTGTGCAAAAGGAAAATTGCGTTTACACAAGTTCATGTCCAACAACAGAACGGTTTTGGAGGCAATTCCTGTCAGCGAAAGAGCCAGCGAAGTTCAGGATGTGGACCTTGGTTCTGACGAACTCCCAGTTCAGACTGTGCTGGGGGTAAAGTGGAGTATAAATAGTGACACCTTTTCCTTTAAAGTTGCCCTGGATGAAAAACCAGCAACACGGCGAGGAATTCTCTCCACTGTGGCTTCTGTGTTTGATCCACTAGGTTTCCTGGCTCCTTTCCTTCTATTAGGTAAAAGGGTACTGCAGGAGATGTGCCAAAAGGGCATTGGATGGGATGAACCTCTGCCTGAAGAGTTAATGCCACAATGGACAAGCTGGCTGAACGAGCTGAAGAACCTGCAAAATCTCCAGATTATGAGATGTTTTGCTCCTGAACATCTAGGGACAGTTCAGAGGATCGAACTCCATCACTTTTCAGATGCGAGTAGTCATGGCTATGGTCAGTGCTCATATATCCGAGTGTTAAGTGAGGACAAAGTGCACTGCTCCTTTGTTATTGGCAAGGCAAGGGTTGCACCCACAAACGTCGTGACCATACCAAGGCTTGAGTTGACCGCTGCTGTGATCTCTTCAGCAGTTAGTAGCATGTTGAAGGAGGAGCTGGAGCTCAGAATTGATCAAGAATATTTCTGGACAGACTCGAATGTAGTCTTAGGCTACATTAACAATGAAGCACGTAGGTTTCACGTGTTTGTGGCAAATCGAGTTCAAAGAATTCGTGAAACAACTGACCCTGCACAGTGGCACTATATAAACACGGATCAAAACCCAGCGGATCATGCCTCCAGGGGCCTCAAGGTGTCAGATCTGATTCACTCAAATTGGCTAACAGGACCCAAGTTTCTTTGGGAAAAGGATATTATCACACCAAAGACAACTCCAGAGCTGCTTGTTGGTGATCCTGAAATCAGAACCACGCAAGTACTACGAACAAAGGTAGTAGAAGATGAGAATTTTTTGGAGAGGTTTCAGCGGTTTTCCAAATGGCACACAGCATTGAAAGTTGTTGCTCGTATTCAGCAATTAGCAAGATACAAAACCGCTAAACCCATAAATGTTGAAGACATGAGAAAGGCCAGTATCGTGCTTGTAAGATTGGCACAAAAGGATGCCTTCAAAGATGAGATGGAAAAACTGAGTCATGGCAAATTGCCACATTGTCATCCATTGTTCCAACTTGACCCAGTACTGCATGATGGTGTTCTGAGGGTGGGAGGGCGATTGATGAAAGCTTCCTTACCTCTTGACTCGAAACACCCAGCAATCCTCCTGAGAGATAGTTTGGTTACACGTCTTATCTTGGATTACTGCCATGAAAAAACTCCGCACCAAGGCAGAGGACAGACCCTCAATGAATTGAGAGCGAACGGTTATTGGGTTGTTGGCGGCAGCAAAGTTGTGGCAAATCACATTAAGCAATGTGTTACGTGTAGGCGAAATCGCAGGCCAACAGAGATGCAAAAGATGGCGGATCTACCAGCTAGCCGTGTTGATCCCTCTCCACCATTCTCTTATTGTGGGATGGATTGTTTCGGACCATTTTTCATTAAGCAAGGTCGTAAAGAGCATAAGAGATATGGTCTCATAATCACCTGTTTCTCCTCAAGAGCAATCCACATAGAGATGCTGTAAGATCTCACAACTGATGCCTTCATAAATGCCTTGCGGTGTTTTATAGCTATCCGTGGAGCTGTAAGAGAGATCAGATCGGATCAAGGGACAAATTTTGTTGGGGCGAAAAATGAGCTTACAAAAGCTTTGAAAGAATTGGACAAGGACAGATTGACTGCTTATCTATCCCAGAAGCAATGTGACTTCATAATGAACGTACCTGATGCCAGTCACATGGGAGGGGTTTGGGAAAGGCAGATCAGAACAGTTAGGAGCGTTCTAAGCTGGGTTCTTTCGCAGAGCTCTGGAAGATTGGATGATGCTTCCTTGAGAACTTTCTTCTATGAAGCCATGTCGATCATTAATAGCCGCCCACTCACCACAGATACAATCAATGATCCCAAGGGTCTAGAGCCACTTACCCCAAACCATTTACTCACCATGAAAACTCTGTTCCTCTGCCTCCACCAGGGAAATTTGTGCAAGAAGACCTGTACGGAAGAAAAAGGTGGCGCAGAGTACAATATCTGACAGAGCAATTTTGGAGCAGATGGAGGAAGGAATTTCTAACAAACATCACTCTCAGACAACGGTGGCATACTCCAAGACGCAATGTGAAGATTGGGGATATCGTCATTTGTTAAGGAGGAAGGGGTTCCACGCAATGAATGGAAACTTGGAAGAGTGCTTGATGTTTGTGAAGATGAAGATGGCCTGGTGCGAAAAACCACAATACAAATAGGAAATAGAAAGTTAGGGAAAGAGGGTCAGCGACTTACTAATCCATCCATTCTTGAACGTCCTATTCACAAATTAGTGGTACTTGTAGAAAACAATTAAACCTTATGCAATGGAACTAATCTCTTTACTCTTCTATACAAGTTGAGAGTTTAAAGTATTAAGAGTTTAAATATTTGACTTGATGCCAAGAGTCAGAGAACATTCTATTTAGTTCTGAAATTTTGGTTTGTAAAATTACTAAATTTATTCAAACTTTGCAAGTTTACAAGTTCATCATAAATGATAGTAATTTGGTGGGAGTGTAACTGTCAAAGGACATGTTTTTTTTTGTTGATACGTGTATTAATGTTTTTGTTATAAATTAATGTAAATTTGAGTTCTTTCAATTTAAAACAGTTGTGATGTTTAAAAGTCTATATTTATAATGTATGCCCTTTGAGGTCTTTAAAGTCAGGGGTTCTTTAAGATTTATGTCGAAAACGTGATGTGTCACATGACCCAGTTTAGTTTGGAGCGGGTCTGAGTCATCTTTGGGTCAGAACGAATATGAATGCAGAGAAACGACACGTAGCCTTGTCTGAGAAGGAATTGCTTGATCTGCATGGTTTGAGAGGCGCACACGGTAATTTGCCTTTATAATGTTTATAGTGTTGTTTTATATTACTTTTACGTGTAATGTGATGTGCTATTCATGATGTCGTATTTCTGTTGCAACATTCACGTGTATTTCAACGGACATTGGCTCCTGGCCTTTATGAAGGACTAAGAAACGCATAGTTTGATTATATGTTTTTTATTTCTTGTAGTTTTCACGATGTCTACGGTGTTTACTGAAGAGAGAGATACAAAATAAACTACAAAGACATCTGTATGAAGCGTGGCCTTTATTTCATCAGACCAATGCAGCTATATCATGGTTGCCTCATACATGTACAAATCATACATGTACAAATGAAAACTCTATCTTAACCCTTTCATGCATGAATTATGATAACCTCAGTCAGGATTTTTTTCCTATGTGTTTTTATTGCTCTTAGGGCATGAAAAACAAGAATTGATTTTTATTTTATTTTTTTACAAATTTTTCAAAGAGATCTTCAGATGTCCACTTGAGTGGACAGCATGCGGTTGGTTTAAACTGAAGATATACTGTATTAAATATAAGACAATAATCAAACAGATAAAGTATGTGAATTTAACAAACTAATCAATGCAATTATATCAAATAATGTGAAAACTATAAAATATATGCAAAAAATATAAATGCAAAATATTGCAATGGCTTCATACAACTTCATACAAGTTGCACTTCGCGTATCTATGATATCAGAACATGAGGACGTGATTCCATCAGAATTTTCTACAGCCTGTCAAGGTACAACTGTGGAAACCACTCAGATGCTCCCTCCAGTGCATCAGAGTATGGAGATTTACCCTTATTAGCTGATAATTATGATTATGTTCAAGATGGACATGCACATTTCTATCATAGCCCTCCTCTGAGATAACCTAGCGATACGTTTTTTCAATCTCATCTGAAATGATCAGTGTTGGGGGTTATAACGCATTACAAGTAACATGCATAACCCGTTCAGATTACTTTTTTGATGTTACAAGTAAAGTAATGTGTTACAAGTAACATGCATTACCTAATCAGATTACTTTTTGATCTAACAAGTAATTAACTACAAGTAATGTGCATTACCTAATCAGATTACTTTTTGATGTAACGAGTAAAGAAACGCATTACAAGTAACATGCATTACGTAATCAGATTACTTTTTGATGTTATGAGAAAAAACGCATTGCAATAACGCACATTACATAATCAGATTACTTTTTGATGTTATGAGAAAGGAAACGCATTACAAGTAACATGCATTATGTAATAATAAGTGAGTGAGTGAAGTGACATTCAGCCAAGTATGGTGACCCATACTCAGAATTTGTGCTCTGTATTTAACCCATCCGAAATGCACACACACAGAGCAGTGAACACACACACACACTGTGAGCACACACCCGGAGCAGTGGGCAGCCATTTATGCTGCGGTGCCTGGGGAGCAGTTGGGGGTTCGATGCCTTGCTCAAGGGCACCTAAGTCGTGGTATTGAAGGTGGAGAGAGAACTGTACATGCACTCCCCCCACCCACAATTCCTGCCGGCCCGGGACTCGAACTCACAACCTTTCGATTGGGAGTCCGACTCTCTAACCATTAGGCCACGACTCCCCAAAAGTAATCAGATTACTTTTGATGTTATGAGTAAAGAAACGCATTAAAAGTAACATGCATTACGTAATCAGATTACTTTTTGATGTTATTAGTAAAAAACGCATTACAATAACATGCATTATAAAATCAGATTACTTTTTGATCTAACAAGTAAAGTAATGCATTACAAGTGTCATACATTATGTAATCACATGACTTTTTTCGATGTCAATGAAAATTACATTCTAATAATACAAATACATTTATTTACAGTAGAAAAAGTCAATGCATATTAAGTTTTTAAGTTTTAAATTTCAAAAACAATATTCACATTATAATTATGAATTGTAGCTGAAATATAGCCATTGCATGCATGACGGCCACTACAGTGGACATGTGATTAATCAGAGTTTTCTCTCAATCTAAAATCAAAACTTGGAAAATTTTACTGTGATATGACTCATTAGATATTGCTTTATGCTGCAATATTTTTTTTACCTACAAGAGTCTCCCAGGATAGAAGGAATGGGTGGATATTCTGGAGCAGCTTGGCATGTCTGACTGACCCTTGGCCATCTTGGTTTGGAGGGGGAAAAATCGAAACACAAAGGCTTGCAATTTATAGGATGATGCACCAGGGTCCAATGAAGAGATTGATGTGCAACTTTGCCATAAAAACCCGTGCAAATTCAAGAAAATGCTTTTTTAATAGCTGTCCACTGTAGTGACCACTATGCGTGAAAGGGTTAAAGATTTTAGAAGAAGTAAAAGATTTAAAGAAGTAAAAACCTCCACATAGCTCCTTTAATGATATGTTTACAATTACACTAGTGTGGTGTTGGTATGATTGTTTTTTTTAAATAAGTCTTTTATTCTCACCAAGGCTGCATTTATTCGATCAAAGTATATTAAAAAGTAATTTTATAAAATATTACAACTAAATGTTGTAAAATTACAAATATTACAAATAACTGTTTTCTACTTTAATATGTTTTAAAATATAATTTATTTCTGTGATGAATTTTCACCAGTCATTTCACATTACTGTCTTCAGTGTCACGTGATCCTTCAGAAATCATTTTAATATGCTGATTTGGTGCTCAAGGAACTTTATTATGATTATTAGCAGTGTTGAGCTACTTAATAGTTTTGTGAAAACCAATATACTTTTTTTTCAAGATTGATAAAGTTCAAAAGATCAGCATTTACTGTATTTGAAATAAAAATATTTCTCACAAATTGTAAATGAAATAAAATAATTAATTTAAAGTTTTTAAAAAGTAAAAAAATAAATAAGTAAATAAACCTTAATAACCCCAAATTTTCAAACAGTCATGTAAATTATATTTCTGAAAAGCAAGTTCACCAATGTTATGTGTGTAAACGACTAACGTCAGACATTGACAACTACAAAAACACAGGACAGTTTTGTTTGAATATTTATTGACAGGCTTGCTGTAATGCATCAAACTGTAAACAGAAAAAAGTTAACAAACAAGTTTATTATTAATATTATTAGAAGTGTCTGAAACATGGGGAACATACTGAAAAACATGCAAACCACACTAGTTAGTATTTGATCAAATAAACAAGTGGGTTTTAAGAGAACAGTTCTTTGAAATATTCCTATCATGTCAAAAGATTTGTCTAAAAAGCATTTGAGCTTTAAACTGTAATGGAAATTCAGCTCAAAAATATAGCTATTAAACTTCAGTCAAGTATATCTACCGGGATCCGGGTTCAAACTAACCTGCAGATATTTTAAAATACAGTCCCAAATCGATGACACTCCCAGGATGCAGTTAAGAAGCATGCACAAGTCTCTCAAAAGTATCAAAAGTGTGTTTGTGAATGTGGGCCTGCCGCAAAACATGTTTTTCTCCAAGGGAAGATTGCACTTTTAGGTCCAGCTACCCACTATGGTACTTGAATCTAAATATCAGACACACTTATACAAATATAGTACAAAAAAAACATCAAGCCCCCCCAGTAGACACCCCTCCAATGCAAACTTGAACTCTGATCTGATCTTGATATCTGATAATGCACAAAGTCAGTGCAATTACACTAAATACTGTACAGTACATGGTAAGGTACTAGGTTGTATTCAAGTCTATAATGCTTTTGCATTAATGCAGCGGATGAATGCCTTTCCGATAGCCGAGGCGTGCACCATACAGGTTTACAGGTGGTCGTAGAACTGTGCGCTTTGGTTTTTGTTGATGTTGTTTGTCTTTGTCGTTGTAGGAATGTCATTTAGGTCTGCAGCTCCTCAACGTCTATAAACCATTATGCAAATCTTTCCCAGCATTTGCATTCAGTCCGAGTAATAATGAGGTCTGAGGTCAAGGTGTATAGAGGGCTCATTCACATCTCTATCCATTGCCTCTTTTATGACGCAATCGAAGATGGACCAGCCATCCCCACAGCCTGACCTCCTTGCTTGGGCCTCCTGAATAGTGTCTGGAGTTTTAGGAGCCGTCCTGACTGAGACAAGGTCTCTTTAGTCCCTGCTTATTCTGATCTGAAATTCCACTCTCTTCCTTTTTCCTTTTTAATCGGCCCACCTAAAAACAGAAACAACATTTTTAAATGCTGAAACTAATAGTGTTTTCAGAGAGGTTAAAACAAGATATCAACTATTAAAAGGAATTATAGTTTGCCCACAAATGAAAATATTCAAATAGTCAAACCAAGATTTAACCTCTAAAATAAAATGCTTACTTAACATTTTTCCTTATTTATTTATTTATTTTTTGAAGAGCACATACAGTAGTTCTGGAATACAGAACATAATTGCTGGAATCACAAAAATAAATTTTAGTTAATTTAAAATATTCAGCATTCTTCATAGTATATATTGGCTTGAGATCTACTGATTTAAACCCATACGTAAATGTAATTTCCATATATGAATCCGTGTCATATGACGTAAAAACATATGAAACCTATTGGAAATTGAATAATTTATATATAAATAAAATATATATTGTTGACTAATATATTGTAAATATTGAATATATAGCTGCTAACAATAGTAACCATATTAAAATGCATAATATCCATTTTATTAACATAATTATCTACACACGCAAATTTTACTATGGGGATTTTTTTTTAAACATAAACATAATTATATATCACCTTATATGTAACATATATGGCAATACATTTTTTTATATAGGAAGAGCTACAGCAAAAAGAGAAGATTCTTAGTAAGAACTTAAATTTCAGTTTGTTCCTTGCACAAACATCGGCTTCAGAACATTTTGAATATAGCAAAAAAAGTCATACTGACTTAATTTAATTTGCTTTGATGATGTTTTTTGTCATTTTTGGACAAAATGGTCACAATTACCTACACTGTATGAAAAAGAGCATTGCCATAACATGAGGCTTAATTTGCTTAATTCATTTTTTTTTAATGTCATATTACTTCAATTGAACACAAAACACTGCATTTGATATTATTTGTTAACGACTAATACTGTATGTCAAAATGTCAATAAGCTTTAGATTATGTCTGAGCCTCAGCTGTATTAGTGTTTTTGAATGTGGCTACATTTGTTGAGTACAACTAAGGGCATTGTTTATTCAAGTGAGGAATTAAGCACTTCCTAATGCTGCATTCCTGAAACTGCAACAAGTGAATTTGTCGAGAATAAGTGTCGAGAATCTGGTCAGAGTGATAGGTGGCATACCTTAGCATCGTGTTCCGCAAACCTCTGGAACATGTTTGCATAAATCTTCTTGTCACGCTCATGGTGCTCACGAATCTTGCGCTGACAGATGGCAATCTGGCTGCGGGCAGCACGGTTAAAGGAGTTAACTTGCAAAACTTGCTTGAAGTCCATTAGAGCCATGCTGAACTCATTGCGCAACAGACGTGCTTCACCTCGCCGATATAGAGCTTTCTCATTTACTGGGTCCAGCTCCATAACCTGGTAATGACAACCAGTAAGACATGGTAAGAAAAAAATGTTTTGAAACACATAGATGACTTTTTTTTCACTGCTATTAGAGTCTACCTTGTTGCAGTTCTCCACTGTTTGAGAGTACTCGCGCAATCGCAGAAAGCACAGGGCAAGATTCAGATGGGCCACTAATAGGAGGGCCTGGATGGCTTGCTGCTGCTCTTTTCCTGCACCACACTCCATCTCTAACCAGTTTACAATCCGCTGATACTGAATTACAGCAAAGTTGTAACGTCCAGCCTGAATGCACAGTATAAAGAAGACTGTCAATTACCTGACGGCTGCAAAAACAAGACTGTCCAAACATAATGGTAGCATTTGAACTCAAATGAAATACTATCAAATATCCAGTAGGATAAAATCAGTATCATTTTTAGAAAATTAAGTCAGTCATTTTGCATATATGTTATTATTATGTTACTAATAACTAGTTAAAAGCAAAAACAAATTGCAGGATGCTTGCATACAATAAAATTAAAAGCAATTTAGTAGGCAAGCAACTCTACACCAAAGATAAAAATGGAGGCGAACCTTGAAATACTGCGTCCCTTTTTGTTTGACTAAAACAGCATGTTCCAGTTTCTCTTTAAGGTCCATTTCCCAGGATTCTTTGGCCTGGGGAAACAATATGAGTAATTTTTAGACTTTCTCGATCTTCTGCTGATTCTCTCGATGACCATTAGAGGGCGCACTTTAACTGTGTTCTGAGATTTCCAACTCCCTTTTCAAAGACATGAGTTTGAAAACATATTTTACCCATAATTTCAAAATTCCACATTAATGTAATGAAACACAAACACAAAACACACACACACATATATATACGGGGGAGAATTTGTAGGGGGAAATATATACATATTCTCTGGGTGATGTTACTCCATCAACCACATACAGAGCTTATAAAATACCAAAAATGTAATTTATTTCTTAAAACGTCACAACACAAACAACAATAAATTCAAAATTAAACTCTGTCAGCACTCCAGTATTCGTGATCCTGGTTCCCTCAATCCATGCTCAAAACTCACTCTACTGTGACCTAATGCAAATATTGTGTGCATTTCAAGACACCCCCTTTGGTTTGTTCACAAATCGCACCCTGTGTATATACACACACACAGTTCTAAGATCACACTAAAACCCTTAAAATAGAATTTAAATATGAGCACTTTAACAGTATTCTGGGATGCCCAGAACTCATATTTTTGTTTGAAAACATATTTGATCTGGCTATTTTAAGCCTTTTTTTATTCCATATTAATGAAATAATTAAATACTTTAAAGGAGATAAACACACACACACAATGGGTTCCAACGTTTTAAGATCACATTGAAACCCTGAAAACAGGATTTAAAAATAAGCAATTTTTCGGTTGCTAATAAAACAAGCTAATTTGACATGGACTACGGGAGGTCCTTTGAACAAAAAGTCACATATACTTGTAATGCAATATAACTTGTAATGGAAAAATAATGGATGCTATATATAATGGCAATGGATTGTATCAAGTATTATTAGTGGACTTTGATATCTGGACACTGCTGTATTCTGAACAACAGAAAGCTTTTGGAATGAACATTTAGGGTCAAAAAAGAAATATCTCACCTTTTCAAAGTCTTTAAGTGTTACTTCATATAGTAGTTCTGCATTTGATCCAATGTCATATTCTTTTTTACCCTCTTTGCCATAACCGTATCTGAAAGCATAACATAGACTGATTAAGATGGGGATAGTTATATATAAAAGCAAAGAGTGTGTCAGATTATCACCATTATGGTTGGTTAATGGCTTTATTATATGCAGATACTAGGCATGGAAATATTTTATATTAGTTTACATAAGGCTGAATCTGGGTTGTCAGCAACATAATATAATATAATATAATATAATATAATATAATATAATATAATATAATATAATATAATATAATATAATATAATATAATATAATATAATATAATATAATATAATATAATATAATATAATATAATATTAAATTATATTGTATTGTATTGTATTGTATTGTATTGTATTATATTATATTATATTATATTATATTATATTATATTATATTATATTATATTATATTATATTATATTATATTATATTATATTATATTATATTATATTATATTATATTATATTATATTATATTATATTATATTATATTATATTATATATTCCTTACCAAACATAAAGTTAATGCAATAACTATAAAAAGCAAACCTTACTTTGGATTTAGGTATAACAAACAGCATTCCCCTTTTTGGATTTTCTCCATGGCCCTGTCCACTCCTAAAGGAACATCCTTGTCCTCTGATTCACCCACTACAAAGCTAACATCTCGAGAATCAAATGAGCGACCTCCACACCATCCCTCCAAGTGTACTGAGGAACAGAAACCAGACCGCATTAATAGTGTATCCAAAAGAGACAGTGATCATGTTATTACGCATCATCTATGAATAACAACCACATTCCGAACATTCAAAATTCTCAAGACGTACCATGTACTGTGGCCCCTTCATTAGGATTGTAATAGCCTTCGCCTTTGACCTTTATTCTCCTCACGACCCCACCATCTTCTGTAAGCTCCTCCCCTCTGAAGCTCAGCAGCTCAATCTAATTATGGGAAGTAGAACCATTTGTACTTAGATAACAAGCTTATACCAAAAGAGGCTTTTTATGTTCTGGGTCTAGCATTTTATATCACAGAGAAACAAACAAAACAAGGTTTCTAACACTTACATGTCCCAGTGGATGATTTTTATTTCCTTTTTTTCTTTTTTTCATATTAAAGTCACATTAAATCTGAATTTAAAACTAAAAAACTTTTATAATGTGTCCATGGTTTAAAAGACACCAGCAATGCATTCATTACAAACTAAGATATTTTCACAATTCATCCATGAACATGCAGGTTATTTAAGTGCTTGATGTTCCTACCTCAAACACAAGTGTGGCATTGGGAGGAACTTTTGGGGGGCTGCCTGCTGAACTGTATGCATATTCAGGCTTACAGAGCATCAAGCACACCTCTCCTTTCTGCATGGAACATATGACAATGTCCCATGCCTTGATGACCTGACCTGTGTGAATCAACCAGACAGTACTCCATCACTTCAATGCTTCGACACTTTCCTTCAAAATTTTTCCTTTGAGAAGGAAACAGCAGATAATAAGGGAGGCACCACATGTCTAAACAACAGCAATTGAACCCTTTTTTAAAAGCAACCACAAATTTCATTAAACAGGAATTTCAGCCTTGGTCTTTAGTGAGAATTGTACAATGAAACTGGCAGGTTGTATAATCATTCCATTTAACAGACACTTTTCATAAAGCAGCATCCTAAATGTCAGTATAATATAAACTATTTGCATGTGCAGTTCAAATAAAAATAAAAAAATATGTTGTTTAGATTTCTGTTTTTATTCTTTTTAAATAAAGTTCTGTCATCTACTACATAACTTTAAGATTATATTTGAGTTGCTCCTTTCTCAACTTACGTAATCAGAAAGAACAAGTAAAATGCAAATCTTAAACTGAATTTTATTTGAAGTGAATTTAAGGAGCAAAATAAAAGCTTAATGTATTTGTGTTGGGACTACATAATTTATTTTAAATAATAATAAAGTTTAGTAGTATTGGTAGCAGTAGAAGTAGTAATAATAGTGGTGATAATAATAAATAATAATAATAAAATAAATTTAGTATTTTAAGTTTATTATTATTCATTTCAAGTTTCCTTGCTAAAGCTTCAATGGGATGCATGGGACTGGACGGGTGAATGTTAAATGAAGTGTTTTTGAGATGAAAAAATGTTTCATGTCTTTAACGTGAAGAGTATGATGCATGTTGCTTCACTGAAAAAGCAATTACTTCACTCTTGCTAGCTAGCAGTTAACCACAAGAGAGTTCATCTGACTAATGTCTAATTTTATTATGGTATACTCAGTTCTCATCTAAACAAGTTATTTTAGTAGAGTTCGGAGTTTCATTCAAGGTTAAGCAAAACCATCAAAATCCCAATGTGTGGAAACACTGTCCACAACTGAATCTAGCTGAGACAAATAATTACACATTGCAAAGTGGGCCATGTTATGATTAATGAATGTGAAACGTATGTATATAGTAATGTATATAATAGCATAGCACATACAATTATTTTTCTGCCTATCCCTTTGTCACACTGGATTTCTCTCAGCAATGCCCTCTTTCAACATAGAATTTGTTTCAGTAACAACACTTTAATTTTTTTAAATGATCGAATTTAGTCTGAAAAATAAATCTCTGAAATCTATTACCTTTTCCCACATTGAAAACAAAAGGCTCTTTGCGGTCTAGACTGGAGTCAAACTTCTTGCCATTTAGGAGTCTGCCAGTGTAGTGGACGCACACCCTGTCCCCAATCATCGGCTTTTCTCCTTCCACACCATGCTGTTTCACAATCTTTAGAGACGCAGGGGAGAAAAATTTACAATCCATCCTTACACAACCTCAGACTTATTTTAAATTAACGGCAGATCATTCTGAATGTGAAAACATGCACTGATTTAAGTCAAGTTTTCACTAACTCTCACAAGTCCACTTCAGTAAAGCACTATGCTCCTTGAATCAACAGCACAAGCACACATGAACAAGTGAATGTAAAATGTATCAGCAAATTATGGAAACGTATTTGAAATAGTATCACTTTAGCAGACAAATCAAATTATATTGGAAGTCTAAAGTCCCTTTTTCATTTAAAACTGCAAATAAACAATAAGTAAGTTTTTAAGTGGCACAATGTTCTTTGGAACATTCCAATGACATCCTGGTTTTATTTTATTTTTTTCAATTAAACTTTATTTTCAAATGTATTTATAAATTCAGTTAAACTTTATCTTTAATTAAAATTTTATTTTTTAGGGAAAAATGTTTTTCAGATGGAAAACAGAAGTATAAAAGAGAAGAACTTTCACTAATGGTTGCAGATTTTTGGAATCACTGTATCATTCATGACTATAGGAAGAATACAGAATTTGTAAACAGCTGTGATATAGAGTTACTAATGACTGGATTACCTTACATACTCCACGGTCACCGTTTGGAGTGACATCAATGCCTTGGGAGGCAAAGACGTCAGCTGGGCACTGGTTAGTGGAAAAGATATCCTCTAAAGATGACATCTCACCACTCATACATAGCCGTGTTCCCCTAAAAACAAAAATGCAATATTGAACTTAAAATTTTAGCCAATTATAATGAGGCACTGCTATCTTTAGACAAATGCAAATTGTCAGTTGTTACCTGCCTCTGTGTGTGTGTGTGTGTGTGTGTGTGTGTGTGTGTGTGTGTGTGTGTGTGTGTGTGTGTGTGTGTGTGTGTGTGTGTGTGTGTGTGTGTGTGTGTGTGTGTGTGTGTGTTTAGAAGCAGATGCATGTAGAGTTTTGGGGTATTTTTATTTAAATGTACACTGAAGCTTGTGAACGTGAGCGGCGGAACACTATGTTCCTTTTATTCAGAGTTCCTGGCACAAATTCAGATTCTAGAGAGGGATGTCTTGTGAGATTTATGTCAGTAAACCTAGTAAAAAAGACACGGGAACAAAACAGGACAGAGAAGGGAACATTGAGTTCAATCCACTTTACTTTAAGCGGTGAGATACTACAATCACTCAAGGCTCTCAATCAAAGAGATTCGTTTATAACTACACACATGCTGAAGGTTACAGGAAGCAAATACATTTCAAGGAAAGTTTAATGAATGCATAAGAATAGATATAGCAGCACATACCTATAAAGACAACAATAAAAAATGCTATGTCTGTTCTTTCTGGAACTGCTCTGTGCCAAACTGACTTATGAATAACTAACATCTTTTAGCACTGAAAGTATAATATATTCATTAATACAAATATTCACCTCACCGCATATCAATTTACGGCGTATGTCTTGGAATGGGAATATAACCGAGTGAAAATTAACAGTCCAGGCTATTTGACTCGCAAAAGACACATCTACAAAAATAGTCTGCCACCATTCTGGCTGCAACATCATTGCTGTGGAAACATATCGTTCCTTGAGCACAATTTATTCTGAAAGCCCAAGATGAAGGAGGTGGATGTACAGCAAGTAAGTCAAAAAGAGTCACAGATACAACCACAACACCAGGAAGCCTTACCACTGTAAAGGACGCAGAAATAATAGCATACAAATGTTATGTTAAACATCTAACTGTACAAGATGTAAAAACTTCTCTGGTTTTGTTGCCATGATATTTTCCATTTGAAATGTTAACAAATGTAACTAAATTCTGAGCCTGAGCTAAGTAAATTAATCACCCGAAACCTTTTTAACAGATGAGTGCTTCTAGAAGTTTTCTTGGAATCAAGTGTTATGAAGTTCCTCTAATAGATGTTCCTTAAATATCAGCCATAAGATGTAACGCTGATGAAGGCTCTCATAAAAACCCTGTGTACTTCACATTGCATTTAATAACTTAAATTGTTCTCATTTTTTACTCATTTTATTCAAGGACCACTCATCTGATAACTCATCTGTCAATATCTCAAGTTTTACTGCTCTGCTCTATTACCAACCGGTCTGTCTTAGTCTGTTTGTCTATCTGTGTTTGTCTTAATGCCAAGTTATCTATTCATGTTTTTCCAGCCAACTGTCCCTAAGTCTTTCTCTCCATTGATCGACTCGTTTAAAGGTGGTGTGACTTTTCTAAGCCCTTATTGGAGCTCTGTCTCAGATGTCCGCAGTGTGGTGAGATTGCAACAGGCATTCCTGTAACAAAGATGAGCGTTCAGAGACAGTTGACTCATTCCATCCTTGAACATACTGTCCGCAGTTAAACACAACATGTACTCATACAGATTCCGAGTTAATCACCTTGTCAGACACCCAGTCTCTTTCTGTATTAATGACATACAAGCTGTCCAAAACAACAAAATTAAATTATCTGTAGACAATGATGGTTTTGCAACTCTTATAAACATCTCTCACACAGAAATCCAGGGAGTGACCATGTAAACAGTGAAGGACAGATGCATCTGACACCAATAATCAGATGAGGTAAATATAATTTCAATGGTTGATAGTTAAATTATCATATTTGATCCTACCAAACTTGAATATACGGTTACACACTAAAAAAGGATTTTCTGAGCTTGTAAAAGACACAATGATCATATTGTAGTTTACATTAAAATGTGAAATATAATCTAAACAGATTTTAGAAAAACATGCTTGAGAAATCCAGTCAGTGTTACCAATTGTGAGCGGCATCTGGCCAGTGGTATAACGGTTAGTCAGGGTCATGAAATGATATAATTTACAAATCAAGATAACCTGAATTCCCAGCACATATCAAACTAAAAATAAAAAAGGCAAAGGCAGAAAACCCATTTTCAACCCACAAACATATTTCTCATTTCTACATTATAAACACCAAAAACATCTGTCTTTAAGACTGTCCTTAAGATGGATTACAGAGTCTGTGAAATAGTAAGCAAAAGTGTGTATACAATAGGCTATAAAGGATTATAAAATGTAAAAGGGCCATTTCTACCAATGCAAATTCAAGGAGTTCTCTACCATCATAATTGAAAAGCGTGCTGCACGTCCTCTCAGTTTCGTACAATCTTCCATACATCTCAGACGTAACACCAGGCTATGAAACCCATAGCAACATGCAAATGAGATTACAGCTACACTTTTCTTTCCAACATTAGTATTTATTATTTTATTTTCATTAAAATCTAAGGCCGCATTTTGAACAAGTGGCTAATTATCTGTGGAGAATAAGCAAGAACGTGTGTGTGTAATTAAATTGAGCGCGCTATTTTACTTGATTTTGTAGGTAAATCATTACACCTTGAGAAAACAGGCATTTCTCTTTACTATTGACCATATTTCGAAAGCTGTTTTAGATAATAAACGTAGATTGAGTGAAGGCTAAAGAATAAAAAACAAGCATGAATTAAAGACTTACAATATTTCCCTTTTGTTGCTCGTTCCTCTCATGTGTTTGACCATATATCCGTCCGTATGCAACTTCAGTTTGTCTTACCGGCGAATACAACCTGTGCCTAGCGGCTTAAAGGGGAATGAGCCCGCCCTCTCAGCGCGAGAGTACTAGATGTTCTACCGGCAGTATTTTACACTTCTCCACACTAATAACGATCAACACGATACACGATACTCTACGAGACATTTGGACGGGGAAAATGAAATGAGACTAAAGGAGGAGGAGTAAACGCGGGGGAGGGAAGTGTAGTGTAAAAATTAAGGGCAGGCCTTGGAAACTGTCCACAAAGTAACACAATGTTCCGGCTGTACTGTAGCTCGCGCTGATGAGAACACAGTGTCCTAGTAGACACCCTGACCCGTAACCCGTTGTGTGCTGACTGAACAGCTCAAGTTGGGAACAGCATGTACAACCACACAGTCAGAGCGCAGCGACAACACCACTAAAGTATGTTTTAAGTTCAAATTGATAGAACGCATTACATTCTTCAAAATAATAATAAATAAATAAATAAATAATCCCGGTTGCGGTGAAGCTGACAGCTGAAATACATTTACGGTAGACGTTTGGATAGTGTTTTCGGATTGCATAACCACCATGATAAAACAGGTGATGAAATGAAGATGAATTAATATTCTTTAAAAATAATGCAAGTACCTCTGGGAACATTGTTACTGTAATTTTGACAAAACTTTACTGTGTATGTTACTGTTTCCTAACTTCCATGTACTGTACATGCATTGTTAATGCAGATTTTCACCATAAATCACAGACTAGTACTTCCACAAATTTTATAACATTTTACAGTAAAATTACATTTATTGTCTGTTAAATCCATTTTTTTATTCTAAGGTAAATGACAGTTAAAAGGAGTTTTACTGTTTTCTGTTTGAGATGATACATTGTCTATTCTGTGTTAGAAGTGTGTAGACATTTAAAGCTAAGCATCATCTCCAATGCATTATGTTTTAAAGATTTAATTTCTGCACAAAATAATTACATGTCAAGTGGATATGTTGAAATCAAATCCAGCCTTTCAAGTTAGCATGCCAGATATTAAACAACTTCAGCACTGGCAACATGTTACCTGCTCAAAAGCAAGACTGGAACTGTTACAAAATGTCCCTGACTCATTCCCTATAGCAACAAGAGGTGTCAGCAGGAACACATTAGGTGGCATTCATGATTGTCTGGATTTAAAGGGATTGATTTCCCTTTTCAAGCCTGATTTTTCAGATAACAATTTTAGATGGATAGTTAATCCAGGAAAACAATGAGCTCTGTGGTTAAAGTTATTAAAGATTCTGTGCATATTCAGTATATCAAAGATATATGATCACCCAGAGAGATGCTAGTTCATTCCTTTGATTGATTTGTAATTTTGATGTACATTTTAGAATACACACTTTTTAAAATGTGCCCAAAATATAATTAATTTACATTATATTTCTTTTATATGATGTCAGCAGGCCCGCAGCTTTTCCAGGATTATCCAGGCAGGAAACTGAAGTACTCAAGCATGGAAGAGAGTATAACAAAACGCTGCATCAGTTTGGTATTTTAGCAGCAGGGAACTGCGATAGAGCTTGCTTATAATGTGAAAGTACTCAAGTTCAGAAACAAATGCAGGGCATTCAAGGATAAGGATTCAGACCAATATGTCACTGCCAATGAGGTCTAAGTGGAGACATTCCAAGTAAACTTGTTTGACCTTTCTCCTTTTCGTGTTCTATGATCATATTATGTATATGATCTAGATCAAAATCACTGTCCATTTTATTCAGTTTTTTTTATCTTCTTACAATTCTGTAGTGAAAATTAAATTGTGGTTATGTTTTTAATTTACAGACATCTGTTGTAAAAGAAATAACATTTTCTTTACTAAAGGTGGTGATGACATTCAGAATGATATTCTTCTGTCAAAGGCTGAACAAGCCATTATTCTATATGGTTTCATTTACATAAAAGGAACTTATACTCTTCATAAACAATTAGTATGGTGTAATATCAGAGAACACAATTGAAAGATATCAGTATGTCAAATAAATATGTACAGTTTTCTACATCTATCTATCTATCTATCTATCTATCTATCTATCTATATATATATATATATATATATATATATATATATATATATATATATATATATGTGTGTGTAATGCAGTTTATGCACTTTTCCATAGTCTGCAGAGCACACATTAGTTTTAGAAATATTTAAAATAGCCTATGTCAAGAAACACATCTTAGGATAGGCTACTGGTTTCACTTCACTTCACTTAACATCTGGTGTGTTCTAGGGCCTTGCATGTTTTAAGCTAACCACTTTTTAGTTAGATCCTTTTAATTTAACAAAAATTTGTCATATTATTTATACTTCCACATAAGTACTATTTCTCTGTACTTTTCACACCCCTTCTTGAAAGGACATTCTGATTATTTCTTACAGCACAATGTGATTCACCCACCATTAACAGATGTTTAAAAGATATGAATAATCAGTTTGGTGATGCAAAACACTCAAAGGGTCCAAAGATGTTTAGCAAATATATAAATAAAAGCAAACTTCAATGATCAGTTTGTTCACATTTTTCCTATTTTGTCATATAATCTAGATGATCCATATCATACAAGGTTCTATAGTCATTTTCATCTATCTGTTTCATGAGTAAAAGAAGCATTTATGGATCCATAGTCTATCCATGGTATCCAATTTAAATATATATAGATATTTTCAGAGAGGACATGAGGATTGTGGATGTCAACGACTGTAAGGAATAACATGCAATAAGGAGTGATTATAGGAGTATCACCTTGTCGCCAAATAAAGTAGATTTTTTTGGGTCACAGTCAAGAGAAAAATCCTGCTCGTTTTTCCACTGCTTTCTCAGATCAATAGGTCCGCGCGTCAAGAACTAAATGTTCTAGTTCACAGAGGAACGTGCGGAAGAGACTCTGTTGACTCATCGGCGCAACGGAGGTAAGAAGTGGTACTGAAGTTGACAAACCTGGTCTTGCACACACGCGTCGTCTGTTTTTAGCATGCAGCTTAAGAACATTTAATACAAACGTCTGGGAAGTGGAATTAGCATGTGTGAGTGTCTTTATTCGCCTGAATGCACGGACCTGCTTTTTGGCATTGGACAAAGCTAGAGGTAATAACCTTCTATGTACCAGCATTCTATGGAAGGAACCACATTTATGTCGCCAATAACAGGAAATTGTAGGCTAGAACTAATACATGTGATGTGTGTCATTAAGAGTGTGGGTAATAAAGAACAAAAAAAAAAAAACGATTTTCCTATCCCAACAGAAGTAGTTTTAATTGGTAAAATAATTTACATTTATTTTTCTTAAAAATTGTTACGTTTATATATATATATATTAAATTATGCATCTTTTGACGTTGTCATGATAGGTGACTATATAGCCTTACAGAAGAGTTTAGGAGGTACAAATCCTATTAATTTTATCAATAAATTAACAGCTTTTTAATTAAACCATATAAACAGACCGACCATAAGATGGGAGATTGTTGATATATTTTCTGTAGAAGGCACAAATGTGGTTTCAACTCTATTTAAAAAAAATGTTTATTTGTGTAATTCCCAGTAAAGAACTGTGTAACCCTATAGCCTAATTCAGAAAAGCAATCCATAAGTCAGATCAATTCTAAATGTAATTAGTGGCAAAATAGCTCAACAGTAACCACCCACTTCCATAAAGCATTGCAAACTGTCAAACTACTCAGACTGCCTTCTATTACAAAAATAATAATAATGCAAAAAAATATGTTATTTGACTTTTTAGATAACATTTATCATGTATTTCAAGACATGAAAATCGTAATTATTAAAAAACTTTGATCGGTAGTGTAAGTATGCTATTCCAAAGATAGATTGCAACCTCCATCTTAAAAAAAAAACTATCATCCAAAGATATGTAAGAAAGCCCAAACCAAATAACTGTCTGGCAGAAACCACCTCAAAGTCATCTGACTGGATAAGTAATAGCTTTAGACGGTCATATTGCTTTTACAGAGGATATCTCAGGACACCTTTTTCAGGACACCTTGTGATCTCTCAGGTAGTAGGGACATTTGCAGCATGCTAAACAATCTCTTATAATTTTTAATGGGAAGAATACTTCCAAGAACCAAGACCAAACAAGTTGACACTTGCTGTTTTGCACTATAGGCTACATATGTATATAAGCAATCAGATGAGATAAATCACAATTCAGTCAAAATTGTGATTGGTCTATCAGTGTAATTCAATGTGAGATTTTGAAATGTAATCTTAAATCTGTTCAAATGTTTTAACAAAGATTTATAAAAGCTAACCTGATTTATCATCTACAGTGCATGTTTGCATTTCAAACTTCAGAATGATTACATTTAACAGATATTAAAAAGTAAAATTCTTATGATTATATCTCATGTCTTGTTTGAGTGCCACTAAAATGTATATCATCTAATCAATGTATGATGTATGTTATTGTATTAAAATATACTTTACATAAAGTCCATGTAATTTATTATCAGTTTCATTTCATTGTGTGCGAGTCTAAGTAACTAAAAGTGTGTGTGTGTGTGTGTGTGTGTGTGTGTGTGTGTGTGTGTGTACACATGCTTCAGAGCATATGTATATCTTGCCTTTATGGAGAGTAAGAGGGCGGGTTCATGGGAGGCTAACCAGTCATCAGGAAGCAAAACAGAACAGAATGTGCAGTACTAATCTGGGCGGGAAAAAAAACATTCTGTGCCCTGAGTGGTAACACAAATTCACATTGTCTTGCATACAAATAGCCTACAACTGGAACATAAGAATGAGGAAAATATATTGGTTTCTCCAAGGGATGCTCTTTTTGTTTAGACATTACATAAGAAAACAGAAATGAATACAGAAGACAAAACCCCAGAAGAGTTGGAGTACGATACGAATGATGAAGACCTGCCCAGTCAGACAAAAATAAAGCCAGTCAGCGTAATGCTCTTTATTTGAATACAAGGTGTGTTACATAACACTGGTGTTTGCTTAATCCAAAACAAGGGCTGAACTATTGCCCCCAAGATTTTACCTAAATTAGTCATTGAAGCTCTGTTACCTCTATGACCCCTTATTTTGCTAATGAAAGAGGTTATAATATTTGTTGCACATATTAGCCTACATCTTACATCACAATGTAACAACATAGAAAATAAAAATAATAATTAACTTTTTTTTAAATTATGTATTTGTATTTTATTCTATTTTTTAACGTTTCCAAAATATGTGATGATTTTGATCAAATACATTGTACGTATGAAATATTCTACAAAAATACTTAGTAGCTAGCCTAGGCCTATCCTACATAGCTAACGTAATAAATGCTGTTATGATATACAGTATATAATTAATTTGTTAATGTTAACGAATTAACAACTTCGTTGTATACAACTAAGTATTTTACGAAGTAGACCTGAGATAGAAGGGAAAGTTCATTCATTATACAAGGAACGAAAGGGTAAGTTGTGTTACACATAACCGTGTTGAACCTATTCGTCAAAATTTCATCCTTTAGACACTGAGATGTGAACAATAACATATTTACAGCCTTTAAATATCGTTGTCTTATGTGTGTTTCAGAGCAGAAATGTAGCGCCCTTAGATGTTTTCAGGTATGGGAGCTTTTCTTTCGACGTCCGTGTTGTTGATGATAACCGGAAGTGCTTTACGTTTACGCGAGCCGGTCGCTATTAGCGGGGTAGCATCGCGGTTTTAGCTGCAGTGGCGCGTTTTTGATTTCGCTAACGCAAACAAAGCAGATTTACCGGTAAGAAAAATCAACTTATGTTATTTAATATCTGTATGATGTGTATGTAGCTTGGAATGGAGTCGAATTTGCTTATTTAAATCAGTTTGATATGTCTGTTCTAGTGTGGTTGACTTGTGTAGGCTTGTAAACGCTCAGGTTGGCCTGTTAGCTTGGTACGTTACATACATTTAGTATGTAACAAATCTGTGCGTATTGCGTTTTATTAGACTTTAAATGTTAAAACGTTGGTGTACTATAAATAGTTTTACAGTCGTTTGTATGTTTGTATTTTTCCTATTAAGCTGCTTTAAATGAGTGGTATAAGTCCTTTGAGTAATCCAGTGTTGCATGCTAATGTTTTCATTGTTTCCAAAGTCAATTTCAGCCTCTTTAGTAACCGTTTTGATCGTTAACGTTAACATTATGTATTGCATCTTTTAAACGTAACTCAACTGTTACCTATCAAACAGTTTAATTGCATATTCATAGTCTCTGTGCTTATGTTTAATTTATTGCAGCTTTTAGGTGTGCAGCTGAGTTTGGGATTGGTGAAGATATGGGAGGTGAGTCTTTATTCCATTCTTTTAACATCCATTCCAGCTATGATCCATTCTAGTGTGCTGAAAGAGTTGGGGTAGACATAGGAAATACAGAGTGGTGATAATACTTAAAACTAAACTGTTTTTCCTCTACAGATCCTTCCCTAAGCCGGGACTGCCCACTGGATTGTAAGGTCTATGTTGGCAATTTGGGCAACAGTGGTAATAAAACCGAATTGGAGAGAGCATTTGGCTATTATGGTCCCCTGAGGAGCGTATGGGTGGCAAGAAATCCTCCCGGCTTTGCTTTTGTGGAGTTTGAGGACCCCAGAGATGCAACCGATGCTGTGAGGGAGCTTGATGGAAGGTAAGAATATCTATTTAAATGTAGTGCTCTGGAACAGCCATTGTCCTGCCGATTAGATTATCCTGATTAAACAAAGGTTTGCAGAATTGCATCTTATGGTTTTGATTGAAACTAATCAAAAATGGACATAGCTGTATCAGGGTTATGTTTGTAAAATAAGATTGTAAATTGTTTAATCAAAATAATAAAACTTATTTTTTTTCGGCTAGTTGCCAAGGAACTTTTTATCCATTTTAGTGTCTTAGAAGAGGTGGGGTAGACATACAACACCTAATAATACAGAACAATGGTAATATTACTTGAAATAAAATGAAAAATGAACTTAAATACAATAAATTAAACTTATTTCACCTAATTGCTATGGCAACATTTCTCATTTTGTTGTTTTGTTATTTTGCTATTTGTTTACTTTGTGGTTGTACTGTATGCTCTAGAAATGTGACATGCTCTTTCTGTAAACTGTTCTTAGAACCCCATGTTTGTTTGTTTCAGAACAATGTGTGGCTGTCGAGTGCGAGTTGAAATGTCCAGTGGTGAAAAACGGTCAAGGTATCGAGGACCACCCCCTTCTTGGAATCGCCGCCCACGTGATGATCATAGAGGGCGCAGCCCACCCCCTAGACACCGGTATGGTTTGTTTTTCTGCTCTCAAACGGGACTAGATGTCTTAACCCTTTCATCACAAGCTTAGTTATGGGCAGAGTGATGAGCCTAGGTGTGGAGACTGACGAAACCAGCATCTTTTCATAAATTCGGCCAAGCTGTTTGAAACCTTCCCCACGCTCTCCTTGCACTGATCAGTTTTCAGCCTTCGGATTGGTTAACCAACGAGTACATTGAGTTTTGGCTCAGAGATATTCATTAACTTGAATTGTAGTGAAGGATTTCCAAAGAATCTTCTCATTGTTTGGGTTTTATGTCATTTTTCTATTTATATTAATGAAGCTGACCACCCCACCCCCCCTTTCAGAGACATCACCAAGCCTCTACTCATCTACCTCTGAGTCAGTCAACTAGCCCTCTTTCAGCATCATGTGACCAGCGTACACCAATCAGCTCACATGATCCAAGCATGGCCACCAGCCCATTGGTTCCTGAGCATGCCTGTCTCAGAGTCCTTCACCTCCTCCAACGTTAACCTGATCAGCAAATCCAGCCACGCCATACTTACAACCAATCAACGGGTCTTATGCCCCTCCCAAAATGTCTACATGACAACATATCCTCAGCAGTCCTCATCTAACTGACATCTTCAGCCACCTACTGTATAGCTGTTTAACATCTAGCAACCATCTGGCAAAATCTCCCCGCAAATTACACCCTCCTGACCAGCACTCAGCTTCACTGCCTCATATCTAGCTTGTTGAAAACAAAATAGTAAGTTTATGCCTTTTCCTCCCGCTTAATGACACTGAATTTTATTTGGTGGTTTTGAGATATAACCTTTTTCGTGATGTTAATAAATATAAGACAATATCCAAAGAGATTTTTCAAAACCATACATTTACATCCCTTCAGTAGTTTTCATACTGAAACTTTTTTTGATCTATGCCCAAAGATTTGGCAAGTGAATCTGCAACAGGCACTTCTTACAGATAGCTGTTTTGAAAATTTTTACCCATATTGGGCTTCATAAGACCTTCATTGAAGGCCAATCAGTATGACTATTTCATGAAGCTTTAGCATCATGAATATTTTTTTGGCCATATTGACCCCTGACTTGTCAGTATTTCTTACATCTGCATATAGGTCTCCTAGGATGCGGAGCTTTAGTCGTAGTCGGAGCAGGTGAGTTGCTTTAATGTTTTTATAACCCTTCTGCAACTAATGTCAACGCCATAACTGCATTTCCATTTTTATTCATGGTTGTTCTTCTGAATATTAACTGTAACTTTGCCTCTCATCTTAGAGCTTCTTAGTAATGAGGTAGCTATAACATATTCATACGTGTTTACTTGGTTTTTAAAGGTCCCTTTCCAGAGAGAAGAGAAGAGAGAGGTCTTTGTCCCGTGATAGAAACTATAAACCTTCAAGGTCTTTCTCAAGATCACGCAGGTGGGTTTACACTTGTGAGTAATTGTGTAATGGCACAGCTGGAGTATTTAATTATGCTCATGGCATTTGTCGTCTTTCTTTTCAGTCGTTCACGTTCCAATGGTCGGAAGTGAGAAATGTTTAAGGCCAGCCTTGTCAGTGAAAGCATGTCTGCGCGCTCCTCAACAGACTAGGATGATTGGAAACCAGTGATGTGGTTTTGTTTGTTTTTTGCCCTAAAGTCTTTTTAAAATGTATCTTCTCCATATTGTTCTGAGTATCCTTTTTTACTTAAGATATCTGTGCTTAATGGGTAGCAATGATTTCATCCTGCCTAAATATCTGAATGTAATTTTATGTTTTTTGGGCAGTAAACAAGTTCTGATTGGAATTACTCATGTCTGACTTAGATGGTTATTTGAAACTGATTTTGTATGCTTTGTTTTTTTTTTTTTTTTTTGTACTTCCATTAAAAGAAGTTCCTTATGAATTCACTGTATGGCTTTTCTCTACATTTCACACTGATTTGTTGTTCAAATGTTACTTGTTAACCTTTTTACTGTAAGGTTCAATTCATTCTCATATTTATTGATATTAGGTATCATAAACTAGCAATTTTGATGTAGATGACTTTTTTCATTTACTTATACATTATTCCAAGTTGAATAAACAATGTATTGTAAACAAACATGATTTATTAATGAAAAATAGATTTATGAATTAACTAACCTATAATGCTGCAACATTAATGCAACATAGTATTTCCTGTTCTAATTTATATCATAGGCTATTGGGTTGCATTAGTAAGCTTTAAAATGTGCACTAAAAGGCCAGCAGAGGGCTGTGCTTGGTATGGGCTTGTTTGAGAAATGTGAATATAATATTGTAAACCCAAAAATAAAAAGAAAATAATGAATTTTACTCATGGTTCAAACATGCACTTAGACTGTTCTAACACACAATTGAGAAGATTAAAAAAATGCTTATGTCGTTCACACAGCAACACCTCTCTTCGTGAAATATGTACTTCAAGTTCACATTTAACTTGCGATGCAATTTGTGTCAACAACACAGGAAGTTGAGGGTAGCAGTGAAAAGGAAGCTACACGAGCTCAGCCTCCTTCAAAAGAGAAACACAGGCACCTAAAACTGTTGAGCTTTGTGCACTGCTAAAACACCCAAGACTGCAAAGTGGAAGGATCCCTGAAAGGGGCACCGGAAGGTAACATCTGTTTATCATGGTACTTTCCTAGTGTCATAAGTTGTAGGGGGCACAGCATCTTATATCTATGCACTTGTCATTTTGCATTTGGAAATGCAAAGTTTTACATGCAAATTGTGTGGTTTCATCCTCAGATTATTCATATTAACATTGGAATACTTAAATCATGTTTGTTTAGTTGTTGTTTTCACATTATGATCATCGGAGTAAAGACTTGGTCTCCAATTCTTTTTAATTTTGTTTTTCTGATAATGTCATGACAGAACCTTCATCCATCCAACAACGTGAATTTGCATATCATTTAAAAAAAAAAAAAAAAAAAAAATATATATATATATATAATTAATAATATAGTATAATATAATAATTTAATAAATAATCAACAAATTAGGATGGATGGAAGCTTGCTGTCATTGCTCGTCAATATGGAAGATGTGAAGTAAAGCTGCATGATGATAAATGAAATGTTTGATGGCAAGTGTTATGTTTTTGATAAACACTATATTATTTATAAAAACTCCTTACATTATATCTATCTAGTATATTGCTACACTAAAAAACACTGGGTTAAAAAAATTTGGGTTATTATTAACCCAAGGGCTGGGTAAATATAGGACAGAACCCATCTTGGGTTAATTTTACCCAGCAAATTAGGTTGTTTGTTTAACCCAGCATAAAGGGGTTGATTTAACCCAGATAAAGTTTATAAATTTTTACTATATTACTAGCTTATTTTTTTACTTCGTACATTAAATAATGTTTACAGATTAATTTAAATCCTCTAAACTTTTCTAAAATAAGCCACACAACCACTGGTTTGCATGTTAACTTCCTTTATTTTCCTTTAATTATTATTTACACGTTTTTAATAGGCTATACATATTGCCTATATAAATTACCCAATATAAAAAAGAATACCCAAAAGGCTCAACCCAGCATTTGGGTAAAAAAAAAATAACCCTGGCTTTTTTAGAGTGTAGCCTATACAAAACAGCTCACTAGTGTGATTTAATTTTCACTGTCATTAAGTATCATCACAAGTGGAATCAATGATTTGAGACCACATTCGTGACAGTTGGTATGAATCATATAAGTGTTGCAACGCTAATGCTCTCTGGTTTCCTTTTTAATCATATTTCTAAGTGTCAAAGATGTTTAGAAATGACTTATCCCCATTATTTGTCTCATCATATGAACATGGACAGCCATGTCAGACAGAAAATCCAAGAAGAACCAGAGGCTTGGTTCATCACGACGAGGTCCTAAAGGTCTTAACAGAAATATTGAAAAAGATGATGATGATGGGTTTCAGCAGATTGCAGAGTCTGGGGATGGAAGAGGTGAATTTCACACCACCAGTGATAACACTGCAACCCAGTTTGATCATCCACCAAGCTCAAGCATTGAACAACAAACATCTGCGTTAGAATGTCTTCCACATGCAAGGGGTCACAAGGATTCACTCATGGAGACTGAACAGCCAGAACGGAAAAGAAAAATGGGTTCAACTCGCAAGAGTACTAGTAGGTTTAAAGGTGAGCGAAAACTTGATGACGCGAGGACCACTGAAGAGTTAGATGAAGAAAATGTAACTCAACCAAACACATCAACCACTGAGGAACAACATGCTTCTCTAACAGAAGAAGAACAATCAGGTTTTCCTTCTGATTTGTCCCTTCAGACCAAAAGTTCTGGTTTTGGAAGGGAGTCTGGAACAACTCTTTTGTTAGCAGTTTCAGAAAATAAAGAAAAAGGCACAATCCACCATCAAGAAATAACCTCTCATTCACGAGCGGTAGTAAGTGATATGCCTATAGACGAGGCAACTGGGCCATCTGTACATTCTATTGCTGTCACAGTAGCTGAATGTAATTTGTTGCGGGAGGATTCAGTCATGTTTAATGAACCAAAAACATTCGGTCACCAAGAAAACCAAATACCCAGTACCAGTAAAAGAAGGATGGGCTCAACTCGCAGACCTCACAGAGAGCAAAACTGCGAAAATGTAGGTGTGCAAGAACATTCACAAAACATGACAGAGAATGAAAGGAAAGCAACGTTAAAAATGTCAGAAGACATGGCACAAATATGGGATGATGTGGCAAGAGATGATCCATCGTCCCACACAGAATCAGCTTTGCTTTTGGCCGATAGAGCTGAGCTGAAAGAGCCTGATGTTTCGGTTGGAACTGAAACTATGAACCAATCAGTTGCTTTTCCCCTTGTCGATTCAGAAAAACCCCTACCTGAAACTACTGGGACTTCATTATTGAACGAGGCATTGGATTTTAAGTTTGGTTCACACAATGAGGGTTTTCAAGTTTTGAAAGAAGCAGGAAGTCATTTAAGTGATAACAGCCAACATGTGTCTGATACAAGAAAAGATGCAACACCATCTTACGACTTTAGAGATGAAAACACAGAAACCAAGAAGGAGGTTCTAAAGCAGAAAGAGGAACCACAATTAGAGGAACTTGTGTTGCATGATCAGGAATCTTCATTAAGTCAACATGACATAGCTACTCTAAATAACTACGATGGTTCTATGGTTCAACATATAGTGGGAGGAAGTAGAAGTTTTGATATGCCTGTGTCTAATATTAGCCATGATGAACCCACAACAACCAATTTTCCACAAGAGATAAGGGATACTGTTAAAGAAAGGCAAACTATTAATATAGAAACTAAACAAGAAAATAATGTTTGTAATGTTGCTTCATGTGATACTCTGACTAATTTAGTGTCTATTACGGAAGACGAGGAAGATCCCCACATTTTAGCAATGAGAGAAAAGGAGAATATAAGTGATGAAAGAGGATCTGAAACAGAACATGCATTTGAAATGACAGACCAGGGTGAAGTAACAGATCACAATCTAACACAAATAATGGATGTAAGAGATCATGAAAAAGACGGAGAAACAAGCACAGAGACCATTTCAATTGAAAATGAGGAGCTATATAAAGGACAAGAGCATTATTCATCAAATATATCTCTAACACACAGTCCTACACAAGATGATTCTGCGAAGATGCTAGAAAATGAGGAGGTTAGAAAAGACAAAAAAGAGACTGAGAATATTGCAGTTGATGTGACCTCAAAGTCAGAGGAAATGTTTAGTTTTGAAGACTCAGCAACAGATACAGGATCTCACGTACAACAACTGTTTGTGCAATATCCTAATGAAGAAGTCTATGACTTGCATGAAAATTTAAATGAGAAACATGAAAAGGAAGAAACACTTTTCAGTGTAGAATCAGAGAATGTAGCTTTTGATAGAGGCAATGAGAGAAGTGAAGAAACAGAAAGAGTGAAGGAGATAGATCCAGCACCAGTTCTGACATTAGATGTGGGAGATGCAGACCTGCATTTAGAAATTGAAGCACAGAACAAAACATTTGACTCAAACAGGGAAGCATATGGAACAGAAGAGAATATCAGTGGTGCTAGCGTTTTAGTCAGAGAAAATAAAGTAGAAATTGGAAATACAGTGGAAAGTAATATGACTACTGAGTCAGATTTTCTTCAAACTTCTCCTGATGCACACATGGAAGCATTGAAAGTATCTGAAAATGCAGAGAAAGAGGTCTCAGGAGAAATCATTCTTAAGCAAAGTGGTATCAACATCATTACTGAAGATTCTCACAGAGAAGAGACACACACACAATCAAGTCCAGTTATTCAGAAGAGAAAAATGGGTTCAACTCGTAGACCTCTCAAAGGGAATAAAGGACTAAGAAAAGGTCATGATGAAAATGAAATCTTCAATTTGGAGGATGAACCCAGTCCAGATGAATCTAGATATACTGCCTTGAGTGTCTGTGAAATTTCTGAATCACAAACTGTCACAAAAACTCATGCAGGGTCCCAGGAAAATACTGGAGATGTTGAAATAGTGCCAGTAGAGGGAGACACAGAATCACACTCAGAAAACAAAACGCTTGAATCAACAGTATTTGAAGGGGAAGCAACAGAAGAAAACACATGTAAAGCTAGTGTTTTAATCAGAGAAGTTGAGTTTATTGGAGATGCAGTTATGGTGGAGAGTAATATTTCTACTGAGTCAGATTTGATTCAAAATAACACTTCCTCTGAAGAAAAACTGGAAGCATTAAAAGTATCTGATATTGCATTGCATGAAGTTCTAGGAGAAACAGATGCAATTCCCAAGCAAAGTGACACCACAATCATTCTTGAAGATACTCAGAAAGAGGATGCACACTCAAAATTCGCAGTTACTCACAAGAGAAAAATGGGCTCAACACGTAGACCTCTCAGAGAGAACAAAGGACAAAGAAAAGAATTAGAACATGATGAAAATGAGACACTTGACAGTGACGGAATTATCAATGCTCAAAAAGAAACAATTAGTTTGCAGAATGAACCGAGTTCAGATGAATCTGCATTACAAAGTTTAAAAGATGGAGCTGAAGAACAGGAGATGGAAATATGTGAAAAGAATGATGTTGATCCTGTTGAAGGATCTGAATCTGCTCTCCTGCAGTCATCATGCACTTCAGAATTAGTGTCTGAAGAATCCACTGCAATAAGTATCTGTCACATCACAGAATCACAAACCCTCACAATAATTGATGAAGAGTCCCAGGAAAATACTGGAGATGCTGAAAGAGTGGCAGCAGAGGACGTCAAAGACTTACAATTAGAAATTGATTCACAGAACAAAACATCCGACTCAAACAGAGAAGCGGAAGAAACAGAAAAGAATCTATGTGGTGCCACTGTTTTAGTCAGAGAAATTGAAGTTATTGGAGCTATAGATACAGTGGAGGATAATATGACCAATGAGTCAGAATTTCTTCAAAGATCTCCTGATGCACTCATGGAAGTATTGAAAGTATCTGGAAAGGCTGAGAAAGACGTTTCAGGAGAAATAAACACAATTCCTGAACAAAGTGATATCAGCATCATACCTGCAGATTCTCAAAGAGAAGAGACACACTCAAAATCAAGTCCAGTTATTCAGAAGAGAAAAATGGGCTCAACTCGTAGACCTCTCAAAGGGAATAAAGGACTAAGAAAAGGTCATGATGAAAAGGAAATCTTCAATTTGGAGGATGAACCCTGTCCAGATGAATCTAGATATACTGCAGCGAGTATCTGTGACATTTCAGAATCACAAACTTTTACAAAAACTCATGCAGGGTCCCGGGAAAATACTGAAGATGTTGAAATAGTTCCAGCAGAGGGAGACACAGAATCACACTCAGAAAACTGTGACGAGACCACAGAGTCAGGGGAGAAATTAACTCGTGAAGAAGCCATTACAGGATCTCTTGTACATCAGCAACTGTTCAGTTCATCTGCTGATAAAGAAGACCATGACATTCAGGATATTGTTTGTAAATCAGATGTGCAGGCAGAAAACTCTGAACAAAATGATCCAAACTCTACCATAAATCCAGAACTGTTTATAGAATCTGAATGTTCTTCAAATGTTGCTGCTGAAATGGTTTCAGACGTTCCATTGGGAGATGTCAACACATACTTAAATCCTAAACAAAGTGTCATTTCTAAAGAATCTCATAGAGACGATCAACCAACCTTGAATCCAGTTGTTCAAAAACGAAAAATGGGTTTGACACGTAAGACGCTCAGAGGAAACAAAGGGCAGGGAAGAATAGCAGAATCCAAAGAGATGGATGGAAATAGTGAAGGAATGGCACAGGAACAGGATACAGAACCACATTTAGAAACCAGTGCAAGACAAACTGAATTTGATGAAGTGGTTGAACAAAACTTCCCATCTGAATTTTCTCATCCAGTGGATTCTTCAAACATGTTCCTTCAACCAGAAAATGGAGAGACGGAAGATTCTCAGAATATCGATGACCTATCTGAGGTGAGTGAGGAAAAGGGGATGGACAATACTGGAAATGACAGCAATAGTCTGAGTGAGGCAATTAATCTCAAGGAGGGGACAAAGGACAAATTTGTCTTGACAATTAGTCACGAAGATGTTCATCAGATTGTCTCAGAGCCTGAACCAACTGAAAACACACACAAGGTTATTCCTACATCAGAACTAAGAGCCCCTCAGGGAGATGTTTTTGTTGAAAACAACTCTCAAAAAATACCTGCCCCCCAAGAAAAGAGGCGAAAGATGGGCTCAACCCGGAGAAATCCACGAGTAATGCATGGGGAAAATATGGCTGATAATGAAGATGTACTTGGTGTGGCAGAGGATAGAGAAACTAAGAAAGAAGAGGATGGTTTAGAAGAAGCGTTAAGCATCAGTCAGTCCAAGGACATTTCTTCAGTCAATAGCACAGATCTTGATTCAGAAATGTTAGCTAGTGTAACTGAATTAAAAGTTGAAAATGATCAACTTAACAGTTCTAGACAAACAGTGCCTGAAACACATGAAAATACCCTTCAAATATGTGATAATCAATTAGAAAATACTGATGTTACCAAACATCCACAGTCAGAGACTTTTACCATTGAGAAGAGAAGAAAGATGGGCTCAACTCGGAAGAATCTCAGAAAAGGAGGAATACGAGGAAAAAGACATGGATATGAGGTAACAGAAATTGAAGACACAAATTTGCAGATGTCTCAGGACTCTGAAATGAGCTTAGTAAGAGATGTACGACAACAGACAACTCACGGTTACTCTAATCAGCCAGAGGATTCACTTCTCAATGAGATAGAGAGAGCATTAAATAAGACGTCTCAAAGTTCACTGAGTTGTGATTGGGAATTAATCGTCAAAGAGCCAAACCCAGATGGTTTACCCAATGCTCCTGATCTCAATATGCCAGAAATCTCAGAAATCAAATCTCTTCAGCCAATGCCATCGGCTCACAGTGAACCCAACTCACCAGGAAGACGAAGAAGAAAAATGGGTTCAACTCACAAAAATCCCAGACAGCAGCTCAAAGCAGAAAGGGAGGATGGAGACAAAGAGGATGGGGAGATAGATGAGAACTCAAAGACAAATAAGCAAGAAAAGAAGGACCTTGAGAGTGCTGAGGTGTCTGTAGTGCATAATATTACTGAAAACAAACTGAATAAAGAGTATCTCGATGTCTCCAGTGCACACACAAGTAGCAATCAGCTAGAAGATACCCCTAACGCCGTTAGCCAAGAAAAGACGTCTCCATCATCTAAAAGGAAGTTTGGGTCCAGACGTGCTAATAAGGGCAAACAAGGCCTTGGTAGGTTGGCTGATTCTGATTTTGGGAATGAATTAGAAGATGGAGATCATAAACCAGACAGCTCTGAGGTCAAGGACAAGCAGCAAAGGGATGACTTAGCGGTGTGTATCTCTATGTTTAGAAAGTGTCATTATTTTGTACTTCAGCTTTAATGGAAATTGTATTTACTTTAAATCACTAACAAATATCTGTTTTGTTAAGGTTTGTGATCCGTGCCTCACCTTACAACCAGATAATCAACCAGCTTCTGAGCAGAGGAACATGGAGGCCAAGTATGACACAAAGTTATGTAAGAGTTCTTTATGTCTTTGTTATAAGAAAATAATTCACTTTTTTTTTTCTTCTCTAGAAATGAAGAAGCTGCTCCAAAAAACACTGGTGATGGTCTCGTTTCTTTGGACCAACTCATAAAACATGATAGCACTGGAGCTAAGCAGATAGTCAATTTAAAGAACAGGAGTGAGTAAATGATAAAATATCGTCATGTAATTGCACCTTAAAGTTTCATATCTTATACTCCTCTAAACACAAACTCTGTCGTATAGTTTCAGATACTGAAGTAGTTCAGTTTAATGTTGTCATAGTGGGAAACAGCTATGTGGGAAAGACTTCCTTCATAAGACGTTTCCATGAAGGCCTGTTCACTGAGGAATTCCGCTCCACTATTGGTGAGTGTCTTGTATACTAAAGCAGCTATACACTATCATTCAAAAATTTGTGTCAGCAAGATTTGTTTATGAGAAAAGTCTCTCGTGCTCTTATCAAAAAAACTGCACAGTATAGCAGTAATATTGTAAAATATTATTACATTTTCAAATAAGTGTTTTCAATTTTTTATTTAAAATGTAATTGTTTCTGTGATGGCAAAGTCATAAGTCCAGTCTTGAGTGTCACATGATCCTTTTGAAATTATTCTAATATGTTGATTTAATTCTCAAAAAAACATTTCTTATTATTATCAATATTGAAAACAGTTGTGCTGCTTAATATTTTTGGTCACGATTTTTGTAACTAATGTAGTTACTATTACTTTTGACCAATTTAATGCATGTTTAAATAATCATTTAAAGATACAGTAAAAATGAAATGAAAATATGAAAAGATTCATTTCTGAAATTTAATTTATTTAAAACAATTGCTGACCGCAAACTTAGAATAGTAGTGCAAAAAGTGTTAAGATACATATTTACTATATACAGTATTTTAAGAAGGAAAAATTTATAAAAGAGAATAACTTGTTTTTTCAAACGCTATATTATGTTAATTTTTATATTTTATATTTTATGTTAAAAACTTGCATTTCATAGATAGTTAAAACTCTTTTGCACCTAGGCGTTGACACCTTTAAACAGACTGTTGTGCTGCCTGACAGAACTGTTAAACTGCAAATATGGGACACAGCAGGTCAAGAGAGGTAAGACCTAAGAACAAAATCATACATGATGGAAAAGATGTTTGTTTGTGTGTAATTAAATCCAAAAAATCTTTATAAGGTTTCACAGCATCACCACTCAAATGTTCCACAAGGCTGATGGGCTTCTGCTCATGTATGAAATCACATGTTCAAAGAGTTTTATTTCTGTACGAGATTGGATCTCTCAAGCTCGGGTAGCTTATGTTTTCATTTCGTCATTTCCTTCTATTTTAGTCAAAATATATGGAAACGTCCCCTTCCCTAAATTGTATTATGGTAATGTTACACAGGAAAGGGCTTCTGATGATGTCATCATGATGTTGCTTGGAAACAAAAATGATTCTGTAAATCGTGAAGTCCAGATTCAGGAAGGGGCAGATCTGGCCAGGGTAAGAGTTCATTGTGACACCAAAAGCACTGTCTGATTGTTTCGCTTAAGTTTATTTCTACTAAAAAGTTTTGTTGTATTTTAATTTCATAAGGAGTATAACATACATTTCATGGAGTGCAGTGCTGCAACTGGGGTGAATGTGTCAGAATGCATGAGAAGTCTTGCAGAGTAAGACTCAAAACTAACAAAACCCATCACACCAATTATTATTTGTTAAATATGTGTGTTTTCTGTCCATGCATGAAGTTTCATTTCTTGTTGCTACTAGGATGTTAGTGCAGCGCAACTCACAGAAGAAGAAACACACAACATTGAGAAAAGAACCACCTCAGAAGAAATCTGGTTGCTGTTGAAAACAAACTCCAACACACACAACATGCACGACCATTCAAAGTTTGGGTTAGTAAAATACTTTCTGTTAAAAATTAATACTATTATTCAGCAAGTATGCATTAAATTGATCAAAAGTGACAGTGAAGACTATGTCGATACAAAAAAAAGGTATTTTTTTTCTATCTATCAAGGAATCCTGGAAAAAAAAATTCAAACGTTTTTCATAAATAAATAAAATGAAAAAATAACTAAAAAAATAAAGTTTATTTTACATAAAAAAGTCTTACCAACCCTAAACTTTTGAAGGTAGTGTAAAAACACTGTAAAAATCAAAGGCAAAAAATAAGCTGCTTATATATTGTTGCTTAAGAAGAAAGTAATTTCTATATTTTATGAAGATGTACAAAATACAGTAATGGTTTCACACATAATAATATAATTATACATTTATTTAATGTCTGTTAAGTGCTTTAAGTGCTGAGTGGAAGTGAAAATGAATACAAACTAATAAAACAAACTATACTCTTACAATTCAAGTGTTTATAAATTAATGAAAAATCTCTGTAACTCAGTTTCATGAATTATTAGTTAGCACAGACTAAATCATTGAGGTACTAGTCAGCCTTCAAAACAAGACACTACTTAAATTACCCACAAAAAGAAATTCTACATTTAGCTAGAAATGGTATAGAATGTTTCAAAAACAAAGAACATCCCATCTCATTTTGTCATCATAATCTCAAAATGCATAGATTATTGCTTTGTTTGTGAGATCTCATATCAAATCATAGCTCAGATGAAGCAATAGTCAAAAGTGTTGATGCTTATCAATCTTCATATCTGTTGTCTGAAATATAAGCAATAAATATTAACGTATATACACACACACTCATGACACAACTCAGTGGCTCAGATCACGGACAAACAGGATGACTATAATAAGCAGACTGAGGAAGAGGGCAAATACGATGAAGAAAATCTGAGCTGCCCATTGACTGTGTGGCACCCCTGTCACCGCTCTGGTACGTTCAGAAGGAATCATGTTGGTCAGGTTCAGCATGTAGCCCAATGTCCAACCAACATCTGTGTCTGCTACCTGTAACCATCATACAATCTTATATGAGTAGAAATCCTGGCATCATACTGACAGGGCAGTTGAGAAAAGCCATATACGGAAAGATTCCCAGAAGTAAGAGGTTTCCTCATACTGCTGGAGCAGAGGTCATCTGGTATACTGATTTATGTCAGGTTGAGCACATGATGTCAGTTTATGAGCTATAATGTGCTCTTGAGCAAAACAAGTAACCTGAGGTTAAATTAGAGTCTCTGATGATTTATGAATCACTGAGTATCCATATTCAATTTGTTGATAAGGATGGGATTGAACTGTATGCACGAAATTTATATACTCATATTACTGAACAGCTTCACTGCGGTAAAAGGAGGGATTTAAAGAGATGAACTGTTCCTTACCTGTTTCTCAAAAGAGATTTGATCCCAGGCGTTATTGAACTTATATCCTTTCAGGAGAATAGTCATAATATAATGAGCAGAAGCACAATAATCTTTAAGGTATTTTGCCTTGATGGTTGGATTCTCAGCAGTAAGCTGCAGAAAGAAGTTACAGAAAAAATGCAGCAAGAATATATATGAATATAGCATTATCAGATATACTATCCACCTTATTTTCCCGTAAGAGTGGGCGTGGCCATTTGTAAATTGAATGTGTCTGGTTTCGGTGTGATATTTTCAGCTGTACAGAACCGCTTGTTTTACTGCTTGATATCGCAAACTGGTGTGTCTTAACATATTATTTTAATGTATAATCTTAATTATGAACACACTGGTATGAAGGGAAAACTGTTTTACAGTTTGATTCATGTTTTTATTCTTATACATAAAATGATTGTATTTGACATTTCTGTCACTTCTGAAATGATGGCTATGCCCCTGGTGTGACAAAATGTTAGCTGATACTTTTAAAGCTCTTTTTTTTTATCTTGGCTTACATACATTTTTACGTATACCATGTCATGCCAAAGCATCATTAAACTAGCATCTAACAATAGACAAAAGTTTTTTTTCCTTAACCTAAAGCCATAAATGCTGCTGTGTAATTGCCTGCTGACTAAGCATTTAAAGAATTTAGGAGAAGCATTTAAATAATCCTGTGAATGCACTTAAAGAGTGCAGAATCGAATCATTATAATCGAATCGAATCTAATTTAATTGTAAATCGAATCGAATTGATTCATTCTAAAATTGCAAAAATCGTTCCTGAATCGAATCGAAAACCTATGAATCGTGAATCGAAACGAATCGCTGCCTACCCAAAGATTCACAGCCCTAATTATTCCCCTACAGCGGCTAATGAGTCGAAAGTCTCGCCCATTCACAGAAAACTCCTTGCTTCCACAATGAAAAATAAGGTGGAAATATGTAATCATATTATGATTCACTTGATCACTTGTCATCTCACCAGTCATTTTACTATAAAATGTAAGATTGCAATGTATTGTAATAGTAATTGTGGACTCACAGTGGTCCAGGTTTTGTTGCAGTGGCTATCAATAGTGGAAAGAACACGGGTCAGTGGAGCTTTTGGAACAAGTCCAAGGAAGTCAAAGGTGTAAAAGTATGCAGAAAAAGCCTGAGATGAACATAAAATATAGCTGTTAGACTTATTTTGAGACATGGAAACATGAATTAAGGCAAAAAAATAATAGGAGATGGTTTTGATATTAACATAATTCAAAATAGTAACTTTTAAATTTAGGCTACCTAAGTATGCTTTGATTCAGTAACTGCTCTGATAGATTCAGCTGAGTAAAGGATTTTGCCTTTAACATCAGGAGATCATGACAGTGTGACTGTCTGAAGGACAATGACATGAAAGCCATATTTTTGCGCTTGCATCAACTGTTTGATTACCAGCATGCTTTAAAATATCTTCTTTTATGTTACAGATAAGAAAGAAACTGAAAAAGAAAAAGGCTGAGTAAATGATGACAACATTTTCATTTTTAGGTGAACTCTCCCTTTAAGATATCTAATTCACATAGACAACCTAGGTAGAATATTAATTCTTATGGTGTGTCAGGAAATAATGTATATTAATGTATATTACATTCTGTTGCAGTGTCTGTGTTTTTCCATGTCCACATTGGGCTATGTAAAATATAGACAAAAAAAGTTTGTTTGTTTTTTGTGTAAATGCATCTCTCTCTTTATTTCCTTCTAACTGAAATCAAATGCTAACTATTTTCTTTCTAACAGAAATCTAATGCTAGTAATTAATAAAAATGATTTGATAAAAGTAAGGAACACTCACAAAAAATTCGCCATTGACCGGTGGCTGATAAACTCCATTGAAGGCACATTCTGGTGAAAATGCACAGTCGGAGAGGTTAACAATGTTCTCCATTAGAGAAAGACAGAGGGATGAGTTACCCGTTCCTGAGAAAATGACTGTAGCTGTGGGGTTAAAATTGTTTGGTTTGACCACACAGGGGGAGTTGTAGAGGTCAGCCAAAGTAACATTGATGCTATATCCAACATGGTAACATGGGTGACTGATAACAGATGATGATCCATTAGTCTAGATAAAGCAAAGACACCATATCAGACATTCAGCTGTGTCCATATTATTACTTTATTACTTACTTTCTTTTCAAACCTACATACAGAAAATGCAATGTGCTAAAATCTAATCTATTGAATTATGTAAGTGAACCCTTTAAAGACAAACCTTGTGAAGGTAGACCTGAATTTTCTTCAAAGCCTGGTCTTGGCCGTAGCACAAGTAGCTCTGTGTGTACACCTCATACTTGTAACCATAGAGTTGAAGATTAAAAGCTGAATTTGGGTTTTTCACTGGGTCTTTTGGGGTGAATGAGATCTGTGTTGATGAGCCACCGAGATCTAGAGCTCCAATTATCTTTCCTACTTTAGGGTGGATCCACAGGCCCTCAAATGTGTGCTGCAAGGGGGATAAAAAGTGTTGAGGTACAGGATTTTCTACTAAAAGCAAAGAGATTAAGCGTGATTAGGTATAATTTCTACTGTTGACTGACTGACTCATGTTGTTTTGTCTGTGTTGGCAAAACAACATGAAAAGCAAGAATGAATATAGTATTACAGCTTCGCCTTTGAAAGAATTACGATATCTGAGATGACAAGGTAATAACTTTACCTTAAATTACTTATGTCCTACTGATGTTGGTTTTATTTATTTATTTAAAGTAATGAACTATTGTCCTATACACATGTATAGACATTTTAATCATTTTGAACATTTTTTTAAAAGTAGATACAAAAATGAAAACTACATTAGTAAATATGTTTCTGTTATAAACATTTTTAAATGTTTTCAAAAGTAGACAAAAAAAAGTAAATATTCAATGATATAGAAATATTAGGAAATATTATATATTGAAATGAGAACTTATAAAATCATTATACAATCGATTTCATTGTCTGTTAGGATTACATTTATGTTTTTTAAATAAATAAAATGAATAAAAAAATTACATTTAATAATAAAAAAGAAAACCTGATCTTTATGTTTGAAATCTCTGCATTAATAGTCTATTGATCCTAATTTCATCAATGTTGGAATGCTATTATTCACTTTAATTAAACTCTCCAATAGATAGTTGATGGTGATCCAGCCATAAGCCCCCTCCTCCATGCCAGAGAGTATTCTGGCCCCTCGGAAATCAAATGGATAACTTTGGATTGTTTTTGTGACCTCTGCGAGGATGCTGTCTGCTAGACTTTTGTTCTGTAAGCTGTGAAACCAATGATAATTTAATACAGTTATTCATTCATGTTTTAGACAAAAACTACTTAACATCATTGCACTCTAGCACACTGATTATTTCTGCAAATATAGCTAAATATTTTTCCATTTATATGACACACAAGTCAGTTGTTGATAAAAACATTAATTCAACCTAAGAAGCCGCATGCCAGCAGTGGCACCAAGGTACACAAGTGTAGTTTTCTGCTGTCCTTCGGGTACTGCTGCCTTGGCAACATCCAAGCATTTCTTAAGACTTTCTCCAGCTGCTGGAGGGTTCTGGACATAGCTGGATATGCCATCACCTAAAAATAATAAAAGTGTTTTAACAGTTGAGTAGTATAGCATTCTCAAGGGGTCTCATTGGGTTCCCAGGTATAAAAAAATTGTTTTAGACAAACTGATTTTTTGTGATGATCCTGTTGAAACCGTTTAGTTTCTATCCATTTTAATTTGTATTCCTTCGAAAAACATAAACGGAATGCAGTAATAATGACTATAAAGGCATTAGATTTAGCTTGGACATCTTATGAGACATCATTTAATCACTGCAAAATGTTATAATGTTCAAGAACAGAGAGCAGGTCAAGTTTGCAGCACTGTACTCACCATCTACATCGCAGCTCTGTTTTTGAGAGACTATTCCAGTGTTGTTCTCTTTGTTCCCCAGCCACTGGTACAGGAAGAGGGCCGTGTGAGTGGAGCCGGCATCAAACACAATCCCATACTGATGAAGTCAAACAAAGAGCTCCATAAATTTGGATGAATCTTTATATCGGTGTGCTTACTTGAAAAACTTGCTTGAGGGAAAAACACACATCCCGAGAGAACATGTTTGATTGTAATTATTATATTATACCACAGGATTAATGAAAATAGGTTGTGTTGAGGAATTGTGTAAAGTTTATTTTGTTGTTTGGTATAATTGTGGTCTTAAATGATATAGGTCTTATATTCTTATATTAGATTACTAAAGATGGATTCAACATGAAAGATGACCATAACCAATATCCATGACATGTCAATTGATATCTAAAAGTTTTTTGTTTTTATCTTTCTTCTTCTCACTAACATTTTGATATTAAAATTGATTTAAACACCAACAGTAAAAGCAAATAGCTAGTTGATTACAATAAAAGTCCATAGATATCGGCATCAGTTAATCACTTCTGTTAACACTTTCTTGACAAGTGAATACAATAGAACTGTTTTCTGGTATTGTCAGGTGATGTATAGTTCAAATAACTTAATAAATAACTTCATATAGTTATTTTGGTTTACATTAAGGTTCCATTTATTTACAATAGTTAATGTATTAGAAATTATGTATTAATAATGAATAATATCAGAATTTATGCTAACACGGCACGCTCTGATTAGTTAACCTTAGTTAATACTTCAACTACAATGAACAATATAGTTGTTATTTAGTATTTATTATTGTTAAACATTCAGTTCAAAGATTTCTTGTTAGTTCATGTTTACTGAGATCAATTAACTAATATTAACAGATACAACTTTGGTTTTAAATAATGTATTACATGAGAGCATTAACTGAGAATAATAAATACTTTAAAACACATATAGGTGACTAATGTTAACAAAGGGAACCTTATTGTAAAGTATTACAGAATTTATTACTTTAGGTTAATTCTAATATAACATCTTGAAAATGTTAACATGTATAGTTAGTTGTAAAGTGTTATTGTTATTTTTGAATGTTTGTTTTTAAAAGGTTTTTAAAAGGAGTTAATTGTATGTCCTTAAAAAAAATCTAAATTCTACTCATGAATATCTTACAAATAGACACATTGTGTGATGTCAAAAGGTTATCACTAGTGCATGTGTTGACACATAAGAGCAGAGGTGGGTAGTGTCGCGGGCTGAAGAATCACACGGCAGGCTGAGAGGAATTGTTGAAGCCCTGGAGGGTGTGTTTATTAAAGACAGTGATTGTGAATGTGCCAGTAGTGTCCGGTGCTCATCCTCTGTGCTGCGTGATCCTGTTTGCCGGCCGGCTGAGTGCAAGGGGAATCGGTGTCCCGTGCTCAGGTGGCGGGCTGGTCGGTCGTTCGCTTTCTGTAGAGATAAGAGACCCAACATTAGCTGGCGTTGCTTTGGAGAGCTTTCTCCCCCGTATCCTCTCGGGTGCAGCTTTTGTAGTCCGTCTCTGAGCGCTTTCAGCTGGGACCGATCAGCCTGCGGTGATTGAGTGCAGGTGGATCTCCGTATCCAGGGCGACGCTGATAGGTGCCCGGGACACGACTCACACTCCCCCCCCCCCTAAGCGTCGTCCTGGTCCCTCGGGCGAGTGGGGAAATGGGGGCTGGGGGGGAAGTCATACCTGACAGACCTGCGAAAGCTGTCCACAGACGGGAGAGTCCATCTGCATTGGCGTTGGCGGTTCCAGCTTGATGTCGCACGTCAAAGTGGAAGTCCTGGAGCGCTAGGAACCATCGTGTCACCCGGGCATTGGTATCCTTAGCCCGGGCCATCCATTGCAAAGGAGCGTGATCAGTGATGAGGGTGAACTTCCGTCCCAGGAGATAATATTTCAGCTCCAGGACTGCCCACTTGACGGCCAACGCCTCCTTCTCCACCGCCGCGTACCGCTGTTCAGTTGTGGACAGCTTTCGGCTGATGTAGACCACCGGGTGTTCCTCACCGTCTCGTATTTGGGATAACACGGCTCCCAACCCAGTGTCGGATGCGTCCGTCTGCAACAAGAAGGGACAGTTAAAGTTAGGGGCGCGTAATACCGGTTCGGACGTGAGCGCCGCTTTTATCCCCTTGAACGCCTCCTCTTCCGGGGGTCCCCATCTCACTTTCTCCGGCTGTCCCTTCTTGGTGAGGTCTGTCAGGACGGCCGCTAGGGAGGAGAAGTTAGGTATAAAGCACCTATAGTACCCCGCCAATCCCAAAAAGGCCCGTACCTGCTTTTCCTTCCTGTGGGCGGACCAGACCCCGGCCCACCCGGAAACCGAGGTACTTTGCTTCAGGTAGGGCCAGGTGACATTTCCTGGGATTGGCGGTGAGCCCAGCCCGCCGCAGTTCGAGAAGCACCCTCCGGAGCCGCTCCAGGTGGTCCTCTCAGGTCTCCGAGTGGATGACGACATCATCGATGTAGGCCGTGGCATAAGTCTGAAGGGGTCTCAGCACGATGTCCATCATCCGTTGGAAGGTTGCTGGAGCTCCGTGCAGCCCAAAGGGGAGAACCCGGTACTGCCAGTGGCCACTGGGGGTGGAGAAGCCGGTCTTGGCTTTGGTGGGCTCTGTTAATGGGACCTGCCAGTAGCCTTTGGTGAGGTCGAGCGTGGAAATGAAACTGGACCACAAAGTGTGGGGTCGGGTGCGGTGGTGGAAGGACCTCCTTTCCCTCAAGCACCCGGACTTGCTTCCAGCAATGTTTTAGGCGATCATCCCCGAGCTGTTCCTCCATAAATTTTCCCCCACCCCTAACCTGCTGGAAGACATCATAAAAGAGGTTAGAACTGGGGGGGGGGGGGGACTCACCATCTCGGGCGCTGTCCGAGGCCAGGAGGACAGGGTTCGGTCGGGGAGCTCGGCGGTGGTCCTTCTTTTTCCGGCGGTTCCCGGCAGGGCTGGCAGGCTGGGTAGCTTGGGTGAGGAGTTGCTCCAAGCCTGGCCAGTCTCTCCCCAGCAGCACAGGTACCGGTAGGTCCTTGACCACGCCCACTTCCAGGGGCCCGGTGCCGGTCTTGGTGGAGATGGTCACTACTCGGGTAGGTACACTTTGGGTGTCACCGTGGAACGCAGGGGATGGGCATGCGAGCCTTGGTTCCCGCCCGTGGGGGAAGTATGGAGGACTGGACCAGGCTTACGGTGCTCCCAGAGTCGAGCAAAGCGGTAAACGGTCGGCCGTTGATGAAAACCTCGGCTGGGGGGTCCCTCGCGGTGGGTCCAGATGCACTGCACAGCCTGCCAGCCAAGGGCGATTGGGTGAGGGCGGTGGCTCCGTTGGCATGGGCTCATCCTGTATGCCGGGAACCGCCGACCTGCTGACTGCGCGCTGGGTGCCCTCTGGCGTGCGTCGCTCCTGGTACACCCTCCGGGGAAACGGCGGTGCTCGCTCCCCAGCCTCTCGTCGCAACGTCGCCTCCGCTAGCTCGACTGCCTCGACGAGTTCTCCTAAGGTCCCTGGGTTCCTCATTCCGGCTGCCTGTCGAAGGGGGTGTGGTAGGGCATGCAGATACCGGTCCATGACGACGCGTTCGGCCACTTGGGCAGCGCTGGGGTCCCCGGTGAGCAACCAATGATGGGCGAGGCGGTTGAGTTCGGCGGCTTGGGCACGGGCTGGCAACCGGCCGTTGTACTCCCATGTCCGGAATAGTTGGGCCGCATCGATGGGAGACAGCCCAGCCCGGGCCAGGATTTCCTTCCGTAGTTCGTCGTACGATTCTCTCTGGCTCGCTGACATGGAGAAATAGGCCTGCTGGGGTTCCCCTGTCAGCAGCGGGGCCAGTATCCGTGCCCAACTATCGCGAGGCCAATCCTCCCGAGTGGCTACGGACTCGAACATGCCGAGGTAGTGGGCCGCGTCATCGTGGACAGTCATCTTCGGCAGGAGCTGGGTGGCTTGAGCGCGAGGATCCGGCAGCGGTACTCGCTGGGCAGCCGCGAAGCGGAGAGCAGCGACTTCACGCTCCGTCTCTCCCTGCCGTGTGGCCATATGGTCCACAATTTGCTGCTGTCGAATACTGATCTCCGTCAGGTGTTTAAGGACTTCTTCCATAGCTGGGGAGGAGTCACCGCCTGACGACACACAGAGAAGGGGGAAGAAAAACAAACAAATCGGTGAGGTTCTGGAGTGGTGATGCCGGTGATTCTTCAGCAGTTTGCCCGCATTCTCCACCAGTGTCGCGGGCTGAAGAATCACACGGCAGATGAATTGGTGAAGCCCCGGAGGGTGTGTTTATTAAAGACAGTGATTGTGAATGTGCCAGTAGTGTCCGGTGCCCGTCCTCTGTGCTGCGTGATCCTGTTTGCCGGCCGGCTGAGTGCAAGGGGAATCGGTGTCCGGTGCTCAGGTGGCGGGCTGGTCGGTCGTTTGCTTTCTGTAGAGATAAGAGACCCAACATTAACTGGCGTTGCTTTGGAGAGCTTTCTCCCCCGTATCCTCTCGGGTGCAGCTTTTGTAGTCCGTCTCTGAGCGCTTTCAGCTGGGACCAATCAGCCCGCGATGATTGAGTGCAGGTGGATCTCCTCCGTTGCCAGAGCGACGCTGATAGGTGCCCGGGACACGACTCACAGTAGTAACGAGTTACATTTACTTCGTTACATTTACTTGAGTAATTATTTTGGGTAACTAATACTTTTCGGAGTATATTTAAAGATGGGTCCTTTATATTCTTACTTGAGTAAATTTTTTGGGGAAAATCTGTACTTTTACTTCGTTACTGTGGGCGACGCTCCTCTCGTTACTTTATCTTAATGCAATAAATGTTATAAATGCTTCAGTTTATTCCAAACGCACCGTCTGCTTTTCTCTGGGGAATGAGCGATGCCCATTCGCGAATGATTCATTCTTTTGAGTAAATTCTGTTCAAAGGCGTGATCAAACCAATTGGCAATCGAGTGAATTGGTTCATGAATCAGTTTGAATGAGTCGTTCAGATCCCTGCCGCACGCGCTGAGCGTCTAAAGTGGTTCATTCAGAGTTGTAACGTTTAACATCAGCAGCGTTGAAAACGTGGCTGGAACTGCACTGAATTGAAAGCAAATCTGCAAAGGCTATTATTTGCTTGCGATGGAGATCCTTATTAGATGAACACCGCGTGTGCTGTCTACTGTTTAACAGGTAATAACTTGGGCTACATTCGATTACAGTACACGATACCTCTGACATTAGTTTGTTGTACGTGTGTGGCTTATAACAGAGGGGAGTCAAGTTGAAAGCAGCTTCCAAAAGACAAAAAATAGCCGATTAAGATTTTATTAATTTTAATACAATCACACTGGTGCGAGTACGTTCAGCAAGTCATATCATCAGCTGCTAAATTCAGATCTGTGATTGCTTGCTGGCGCTGAGCCAGAGATAGATGTGTTTTTACAGCACTGCGCATTATAACCAATCACACATGATTCTTTTGAGCTTATTAAAGCATTGGCCAATCAGAGGTGTTCCGATGAGTCATCGCTAAAATGCCGGTGCTTCCTTCACTCGCTTGCTGACTGAATACCTCTTTCTGGCGAATTCTCTCGTCAGAAACAACAAAGTGCAGATGTGTTTACGAATCTTTGATTAAGATATTGATTTCACAGTGTTAGAAGTTTCAGTGATTTTGATGGGAGTTTCTGAGAGTAATTGAAATCTCAGACTCAAGAATCAAGACTGTCAGTGAAAATGATCTTTGATAATGTAAATGTTATTTGCTCTCTTTCTGAACAATGAAAGATTAGTAGCAATATTTATATCACATTAACTTTCAATGTTAAACTCACATTTAATATAAAGTCAGTCGTATTAAAAATATGTTATGGCATGACACCTATATCTGTTACTTAAGTAAACAGACAGGGTTTTATAATAAATTACATAAATTGGAGTAAAGGCTGATGAAATATATACATTTATACACGCACACATACATTACATACATTTTATCTATATATCTAAATAAAAATAGGCTCAGTATATATGACCCAAAGTAACTAGTAACTAACTACTTGAGTAGATTTTTTATCCGATACTCTTTTACTCTTACTCAAGTAAATATTCAAGACTAGTACTTTTACTTTTACTTGAGTAAATATTTCAAGAAGTACTTTACTTTTACTTGAGTACAGTTTTTGGGTACTCTACCCACCTCTGCATAAGAGTTATGTGTTCACGGATGCAGGTTTAAATGTCATGAGCCGATCCCATTTCCTTCTTTCCCCCAATACTTTCCTCTCTCTTTATTGCCCTACTCAAAGTGCTCATGCATAAATTTTCATTTACCTTCATAGCTCAGAAGGTGACCTTTGAAAAGTGTAACATAAAAAATAACTTATTTTTAATGTTTCAAAGACAACAAATTACAGATGTGACTAAAATATTGAAAAAAATATTCATGAGGAGTTTTTCTTTTACAACTCGGAAATGGATTAATCTAATAAAATATATACAAAAGCAGATCTTAACTGAAAGTTGAACATCTTTGCACCTGCGTTGAGTATGGCTGATCCAAATTCTGATGATTAGCAAGAGAAAGAACCAAAGCGATGATGGTTGTACAGGCTACGGCTGCCATTGCAGCACCCAGCAATAAAGCTTTCATCTGAACTCCCATATCTGCAATCTGTCCACAAACAAAATAAATAAGCACTACAGGTACAAGGACTATGCATCACATATATGCATTAATTTGTCATAGCTTTGTTTACACTTCACATGCTCCTTTAATTCTACAAGTTGTACAAGTTTAAAATAATCAATTATTAACTGATATCTTCAATAAATCCTTTTCATTTTAAAGCTGACTGGCAGGCAGAGACACATAAAAGTAACAAATCAGATCGAAAGCAAGTGCCGTACCTTCTTCCCTCTCCTTTACCTGTCTGGATGAATTTTCTTATTGAACACAGTGTGGCTATACGTGCCCGTGTACAGAAGACAGGTATGCTGAAACCACCACACCTTCACTCCAGCCCGGATCTCTGGGAACTGAAGTTATACTCCCACTTCCCCAGTATATCTTCGGATCATTACACACACACACACACACACACACACACATAACACATCCAGTAACTTTTCCTCTTTCACACACAGGTACTACACCACACTCAGACACACACCCTGAGGTTTACAACCTTAACGTTTCATTTGGACCAAATATTTGCTTTTATTTTTATGTCACATTTTCAGGACGTTTTCTTAAGAATTTGACAGGATGTCCTCTGATACATGGGAACTGATAAACAACCTTATCTGAATAGAACTAAAAGCATGCACTAACCTCATTCAACAATAACAACTGTTACTTAATAACTAATCTCTCTTTGACTCTGTTGTGTTAAAGTCCTTGGGTTTAACAGTGTAGATAGAGCACTTACAAATTTACACAGACAGGTTTTACTGAAAAGCACCATTATTATTATAAGGCTATTTTTATTTTATTTTAATTTTATTTTATTACCATTTTTAGAAGAATATTATTACAGGATGAACCTCTTTCACAATATAAGGAAATATGGTTAACCTATGATATTTATTCTTAGAATAAATGTGTTTAAAACAGAAAAGTTTAAGTAATTATTTGAAATAACAAGAGAGTTGAGTAAACTTGAGCAAAATGACTCAGCATGCATTGCAAATCAATTACGTGAAAGCCGGTATTCCTAACGAAGCCACAGTTATTGTTATCTGTTATAATTATATTTTCAAGCCTCATCTTTTCAACTTAGTCATTAACTTTTTTTTGTGCTAAAGTGCTAATACAGAGATTTTTCAAAGATCTTTATTTTTCTGTTCGAAACACACAAGTCAAATGGTGTTGGGCTATTCATGAACGTGAGTGCTAATACAAACACACACAAGCACACACACACTCAAACACAATCATATATCTGCACTCATACAGTAGCCTATACATGCATACATGCTTACACTTTTATATGACCTAATAAATAAATATAGGCTGTAAGCATTGAAAGAAAGACTATTTAATATTTCTGTTCAATAAAACCATTCAAGAGTATATAACCATAACATTAATGAAACATACAAAATAATGCAGAATCTATATATAGTCCCATTGGCAGAATTATACCCTTTGGTGCATGACGTCCACTGACTGATATATTTCTGTCACAGAAAAAATGTACAAGAAAAAATATTGGCTGGAATCGCTGGAATTTCCACCCTTGTTTCATCTTCATCATTCTGGTGGATGTCAGCAAATTTTTATCAAGAATGTCTCTGTTTCCATTCATCCTTCCTTCAATTATATCAGTTTTGCCAGTGCTACACTATGATGTTTTGAGGTGATGTGCCTTTTGACCCCCAAACATATGGCATTAAAAGAGTACCACTTTTGTCTCATCTGACTAGACTATATTCTCCCAGTATTTCACAGGCTTGTCTAAATGTTATGTTAACTTTGAATGAGCTTCAACATACTTCTTTATTCAGCTATACAGGACATGGCAATTGAGTGCATTACTTACTTATTGTACTTATTGAAACTATTTTACATTTTACAAGGCATTAATATGTCCTAATAGTACTAATAAACAGCCAATATACTAGCAATATACATGCTAATAAGCAACTAGTTAATACTAAATAGTGTCGCATAATCTAAATTGGATTACTAGTATGAACAAACTCTTTAACTGTGCATTTCTATGGACATGGCTGATAAGATTCGGAACACGTGTGACAAACACTCTCGTGTGTCCTTTTAGCTTAATCACCTCAGCATCCTGATTGAGGGATTTGCAGCTAACCATGTGCTTCCACACAAAGAAAACTAATCGCTCACGGTCACGCTCAATTTTCAATTAGAGAGAAAAAAGACACGGTTTGGTCAGGACGTATCATAAATCACCACTTAAATCTGGTATGAATACCTTCTGCTGTCATAAGCTGTTGTTCTTAATCACGCAATCACACCTGTTGCTAACTCCCTTATGTGTTCAGATGTTCACGTTTTGAACATTCGAGCCTGCAAACAATAGATAGCCTAAGTAATAGCAGTAAATGACAGGTGCATAAATATCTGTTTGATAATCCTGTGGGTACCGTGACACTATCAACAGGTTTGGGACTCATTGCTTGAGCCACATAATGTTCATACCATATACAGTATTCATTTCAAACAATTCAGTGCATTTTTATTTGTACAGTAAATTTCATAATACTGGTTAAAGTAGGATGAGGAAGAAGCTTCTTCTTCTACCAGGAACATATTTAACTGTCCATTTTCCTCAGTGGAAAACGACAGGACACTATGTCTTCAGAGGGCATATAAAAATGATAGTTCAAAAACAGTAAGAAATAGTAGAAAAGAAAGACCATGACTATTAGGGGTGTGACGAGACACTTATCCCACAAGATGAGACGAGACATGAGACTGGGTTCACGAGAATGAGACGAGACAAGATCGTTTTACTTTTTTTAAAGAAATCCTCAATGATGAAGTATATGGGGAAAAAGTATTTTATTCAAATGAAAAACACAAATGCAAAAAAGTAGGTGCATTTTTAAATCAACTTGTACTTTATGAAATTAAACATCTATTTTAATAAATTTAATGAAGGAATAAACAATATGTAAACAGTGCAGAAGGTTTTGCCATGAACTCATCTGAAATTAACATAAATTATAGTTAGTATGAATAAAAATAAATAATACACAACACAAATATCCCTTTAAAGTGGAAGTGAAGCAGTCAGTCAAGCTTATTATTTGGTAAACTGATATCCATGCTTATAATATATATATATATATATATATATATATATATATATATAATAAACACAATTAATGTATCCATTTAAAAGAATAAAGCAGTGGTTCCCAAACTGGGAGGCACAGCAAGACTGAGGGAGAGTAAGGACCCTATGAAATCCATAAAATTATTTTTTTTTCCATTTTAATTGTTCTGTATTGCTTTTTTCAGTTTAATTTTTTTCTCAACTCCTTCTTAATAGTTAAATTAAATTGTATTAATTAAAAAGCATTTCTAATTAATTAAAAACATTAAACATATACATTTTCTAATCAATTTATTAAGTTTTTTTTTAATTACATGTTTAGGGCCCTATGAAATGTTTTATTTTTTCTTTCTAAATCATTTATATTTTTATTGTTAGCAAATTCTGTTTTACATTTACATTTATTCATTTAGCAGACACTTTTATCCAAAGCAACTTACAGATGAAGACAGTGGAAGCAATCAAAAACAACAAAAAGAGCAATGATATATAAGTGCTATAACAAGTCTCAGTTAGGTTAACACAGTACACGTAGCATGGGATTTTAAATAATATAATAAATAAAATAATAATAAAAAAAGAAAAAAGAAAACCGATAGAATAAAAAAAGAATAGAGCAAGCTAGTGTTAGAGATCCTTTCACATACACACACACACACACACACACACACACACACACACACACACACACACACACACACACACACACACACACACACACACACACACACACACACACATACACACACATACAATTGCATAATAAATGAAAAGAAAATAGAATACAAAAAAATTATAAAGGTGGTTAGATTTTTTTAAGGAATAGAATTAGAGTAGTGAGTGTTAAAGTTAGAGGGTCAAATAAAGATGGAAGAGATGTGTTTTAAGCCGATTCTTGGAGATGGCTAAGGACTCAGCTGTCCGGATAGAGTTGGGGAGGTCATTCCACCAGGAGGGAACATTTAATTTTAAAGTCCGTAAAAGTGACTTTGTGCTTCTTTGGGATGGCACAATCAATCGACGTTCACTTGCAGAACGCAAGCTTCTAGAGGGCACATAAGTCTGAAGTAACAAATTTAATGGGTGAAGAGCCAGTGGTAGTTTTGTAGGCAAACATCAATGCCTTGAATTTTATGCGAGCAGCTATTGGAAGCCGGTGCAAATTGATAAACAGAGGTGTGACGTGTATTATTTTTATAAATAATACATTAAAAATTAATCTTGCTGCCGCGTTCTGAATTAATTGTAAAGGTTTGATAGAACTGGCTAGAAGACCTGACAAGAGGGCATTGCAATAGTCCAGCCTGGACAGAACAAGAGCTTGAACAAGGAGTTGTGCAGCATGTTCCAAAAGTAAGGGCTTGATCTTCTTGATGTTGAATAAAGCAAATCTGCAGGATCGGACAGTTTTAGCAATGTGGTCTGAGAAAGTCAGCTGATCATCAATCATAACTCCAAGGCTTCTAGCTGTTTTTGAAGGAGTTATGGTTGATGTGCCTAACTTGATGGTGAAATTGTGATGAAACGATGGGTTTTAGCATGTCTAATTTTTTCAATGCGTAAACAACAAAATTAATTAACATAATTTGTTCTTAAAGTAGCCTTATGAATATTTTTCCCCTCAGAAAGTCTATATTTACATTACTCTGGTTATCAAATGTAGACATAAAACATTAATTTCATTTATCATTTATCTTTTAATTATTAAAAATTAAGCAAACTTTCTTTTTTGGCAAACAAAGGGGATTTACTATTAAAATGAATACATGGAAGAGATATTGTGTGATTAAGCCTTAAAAAATAATGTTTGTTTAATTTTAGTAGTGGTAGTAGTAGTAGGCTGTGTACATTCTACTGAAAAATAGTAACTTACCGGACTTTTATTTTGACGGGTTGCCACTAATACCTTTACATTTCTGTGTAAGAGATATGACGCTAGTTTTAATCAAATGGTCAGATGCTCATGAAGTGAATCATTAAGCAGTTCTGGAGATGTTGTTTATGTGTTTACATCCTCAGTGAGACGACAGACGCTGAAATCACCTTGAGCGTCAGGCACAATTCTTTGTAGAAAACATAGACTATGTGGTAGAAAATGAAACCGCACGTCTGCGCCATACATTAAGTGGTAAGATCAATCCTTATCGGGAAACCCGGCCCTGGGTGAGGATATAGTCACATTCTCACGAGACCAGTTAGATCTCGTGAGACACATCACACTCCTAATTACTATGTATGTACGATAATAATGTAATATCTACATTTAAATTTAGTAAGATTTCATAATAAATTGTACATTTGTAATGACTGTATTATAAAAAAATATATAGACAACATATACATTATAGTTTTGTAGAAAATATGAGCATATGTTTTATACAAAAATATAATGTATATGTTGTCTATATTTTCTTTATAATACAGTCATTACAAATGTACAATTTCTTATGAAATCTTACTAAATTTAAATGTAGATATTTTCTGTTTTCTAACATTTTTGCAAATACAATTAGATGAATTTATCTTGTAGCTGGTGATATATTGCACGCTGTTGGTTAATAATCTAAAACTGCTTCTCAGACTCAGTAAAAACTTATCTAATAGACCTGATTCATCTTATCAGTTAATTGCTAGAAGAATAATCTATGACAATTGTGTTATACAATTTTATTCATATAAAATGTGAATGGCGTAATTATATTTGCTGCTTCATAACAATTAAAAAAGTCTTGAAAATAGTAAATCATTTGTACATTTATTTGGGGATTTTTCTCTGTCCGAGTAAACTTTTAATTAAATTGAAATTCATTCCATTACTGAAGTGTTCAGTGCATACAATGCAATGTTTAAGGTAGAATAATAATTTAAATTATTTGTTCTTTCTGTAATTTTAAAGAGACTGTCCAGGTCTAATTTGATTCCAGTGGTAAATGAATGTTAAAACCAAGGGTGCTGCTATTGTTTCCGGGCCCCCTGAACATCATTGACTCACCCCCCAACCTCTCCCCCAATAACCCCCCACCCATTACAACTCCCCTGGTTAAAGCATACACTTATAGCAATTATGCATAGTAAGGCAACGTGTACATGTAATAAACCTTGTTGTTTTATTGGGGACAGGTCATAAACTGTTGAGCCACACCAAGATTTATGCTTGTTACCCCATTATTCTTCTTTATCAGCATTTTGTCAGATTATTCACTGTGCAAACTATCTAAACCATTAAATATTTTATAATGTCATTTTTGTATGTGGGTTTGACAGGTCAATTATGTGTTATACAATAAATAATTACCTTTGACCAAAATAAAGGTCAAAGCTTTGTGTAAGCTGGTGTTTTTAAAAATGGAGAAGACTTTTTGAATAGACCAGCCTCTTGACACAATCAATCAGGCTGAATGAACACACTTTATAATATTTGTTCAACATTTACTTTGTTTACCTGCTTAATTTCATTATGACTAGGCTGCAGCATTACAGAATACACATATGTATTATGAACTGAATAAAATTTACTCATTTTGTGTATTCATTGAAATGTGAACCACACACTGCAGTGGTGTAACTATATACCAGTGTAGGGGAATTTACAGTTAAAACCCAAGGACCAGATATGTCGCAATGAAGACCAGGAGTCAGAGATGAGTTCAATTAATAATAATAATTTTACTTGAAGAAAATAGTTTGCAATTTCATCAGCAGAAGTCAGCTTCAATACTCTCGACGGAGTTCGTAGGCCGTCTCCCGTACCACTCAAAATCAACCACAGTTATACCCTGACAGATGATACTAATTGCGTCAATACATAAGTCAACAAAATTCTGATTGGTTCCAAAACCTAGATAAACTCTCCAAAGACGTATATCTGATACGCTGGACACTGGCAGTTGATCGTTTGTCCTGGGACTGTCTGAGCTTCTCCCTGTACAGACAGATACTAACACACATACACAGAGAACTTATCTAAAATTCAAGGCTTTCTAGCACTGGCGAGTGTCTTATCATTACGGTTGGACACACACACATAATATGTGGACATTTATCTTGAGGAAAAGAAATGCAGGGTAGAACAGGATTCTTTTATATCTCATAAGCGCACATAAGGTTACACATTTCACTCTTGCCATAATTTGATTAATAGTCAAACAAGAAATCATGTAATAATAAAATTAATATCAGTATGAAGGATATGGCAACTCGGCATCCACTCCTTCACCAGGCTGGCACACAGATCTTTCGTAAAAAGGATTAACCCTATTTAACCATTTTGAAAAAAATGCTGACTTCCCTGTTTTACACTCATCTCATCAAATCATTTGTTTTTATACCATATGTCTCTCAACCACATCGACTTTTCTTTAATTTCTAAGAATTTTAAATGATGCAGTATGTATCATATATTAACCATAACAGTTCAGCTAAAATTTACAAATAAAAAACAAACAATATAAACCATTCAATCTTTTTTTTTAGCCTATTTTACGTAATAATAATAATAAAATAATAATAATACAAATCCAGGAAATATAGCCTAATAGTAAAATTTCATAGCATTTGAATTTTGATAAAATTCACAAAAGTATTCTAATTCAAAAGGATTTTGAATTTGAATTATAGGTTTTTAAAAACAACATGCAAAACCATTGGAATTTTGTAATCTCATACTTAGTAAATAAATAAAATAAAAATAAATAAGTTGCCGCAAATTAGGTAAGTTAAGATCTTTTTAACCATCTTTTGAAATGTTGATATATAGCCTAGCCTAATGATAATTTCTGTCATTTTATAAAACAGTTGGAATCTATCCAACTAATAGGCTACCATAAAATGTTACATCATTAATATCATTGTTAAATCCCTCTTGTGTTGTTTTTCCCACCAAAATTACAGTTGCTTTATGTTTTGTAGCTATACTGGAGTTTGTAGGCTACAACCCACACAAAAATATTCAAATTTGATTTAGATCTTGTGACACTTTCCCGTTTGTCGCGGAATCTCGTTTATTAAGACATTTAGGCTATAACAGGGAGACAACATTGTGATGCATAGTACTAAGAGTAATCAGGTTTGCGGTAAATTCCATTAAAAAAAACCATGCTACCGCTCTTTTTAGCTGGTAGTACTAGAGCATTTATCTGGCGGGGTACTAGTGTCTCGTCCAGTAGAGGGCGCTGATGCGACTGTGATACTCACTGTAACGCTAGTAGAAGAAGAAGGTCATACGCCGCACTTGGAGAATTTCAGCACAGCAGCAGCATGTTAATTTTTGCTTCCCTGTTTATTTACCTAAGATTATATTGATGCTTGTAACATTTGTTTCTGGGCAAAGATGACCACTCAGGCTGTACGTCTTTTCCGTAAAATGGACGGTCTGTTCGCTGTTTACAAACCGCAGGGAGTTCACTGGAAACATGTTCGTGACAGCATAGAGTCCAATTTATTAAAAGGTACTGTCTGTGAAGTAAATGCTTATAGTTGACGACTATCTTTGTGATATATTATTAGTTAATTTAATTACGAGATTATTAGTGTAACTGAAAACTTTAACTCTCTTCTCCTCCTTCAATGCATGTCCTGTCCTCTGAAGCGCTGAACTCGTGTCCTCCTCCTGCTCCTGAGCGTGCGGTGCTGTTCCAGCTTCTGTCCCGTGGAGACAACAGCAGCTCCAAAGATCTCGTATTATCACCCTCTATGGTCCCCACACTGGCAGACCATCCTCTAGGTTAGTGGCTAAACCTTCAAAAATATGTCCAGGTCAAATAAACACTTTAGAACCATTAATAGTTTTGCATTATGACATTATTTTCATAATAACCAAGAATGAATTCATTTTAGTTTTTTAAATTAGCATTCATTGAAGGCAATGCAACAAATACAACTGTAATGTATATTTTACAATTTAAGATTTTAATTTCATTGCTGAGAATTGGGGGCATGCAAATTTGTCATGAAAATAATGCAAATAATCTCAATTATACTTACATAACTACTACTCTCTCTCTCTCTCTCTCTCTCTCTCTCTCTCTCTCTCTCTCTCTCTCTCTCTATATATATATATATATATATATATATATAGAGAATCTCGGATTTTTCCAGACTATAAGTCGCACTTTTTTCCGGACTATAAGTCGCACTTTTTTTAATAGTTTGGCTGGTCCTGCGACTTATAGTCAGGTGCGACTTATTTACAGTGTTGGGGAGTAACTAGTTACATGTAACGGCGTTACGTAAATTAATTACAAAATTATTGTAACTGTATTTAGTTACAGTTACTACGAAAAAATGAGTAATTAAATTACAGTTACTTATGAAATTTTTAACGATTACAAAGGGGATTACATTTGAATATTTACACACATCCACATACAGATTTAACTGATTTCTTTCCCAAATTGCACTGACTATTCTGAGACATACGCCCTAATAATTTTCGGGATGCAGAAATACAGTCTGGTTCGTAGAATCCAGTCATAAAAATGGAATGCCTAACGTGGACGGAATATGCCACATTTTGGATGACTAAATCAAAAGTAGGTCAGTACACTTGAATCACAACATGACCTCGACTAGTGTCTGTGAATATTAAGCCCCAAAAATGAAATAGCCCTTATGACTTGCACATTCTGCGTGTCTGTGGAAATCAGGCGCGGACTGGACACCGGGAGAACCGGGACAATTCCAGGTGGCCTGGCAGCCGATTTTGCCCCACTATTTAATCATTATTGTATAATTGCCTGCCGAATGTACTAAAGCGATCATTTGCGAATCCGCCATTTGATAATTAAATCTCTAATAAGTCATGAAGTGTTAGTCATGACTCGCGCGCTCTCCGCGCCTCCGCCAAACGGTTTGGATCAGACTCAGAGTAATCAATGCGAGAGAGAGAGAGAGAGAATAGAGTGGACAGCTGGAGCAGAGAAGCAGAACTCCTGTTCAGGGTTTTAGGTCAGTTTCATCTGTAAAGATGCTTTTTTGTCTTTGTTTTTTTATTTATTTAATCAAGCAGCAGCACGTTGCTCATCAGTCATCACTCAAAATACTATATAAAGGACATCATTATTATTTGTTGTAATGTTACAGTAGGAATTTAGCTGAAAAAAAATTCTGATTTTTTTTATAGTTTTAGGGGGAGCTACGACAGACAACAACACAACACTTACGAAAATTAACATTTTAATATTTAACTATAAATCCAGAGAAAATGGTTACTATTGTTTAACTGTGGTAACAAAAAATGTAAAATTATTTTAATAAATACAAATCCATTTGCAAAAAAACAAAACAAGGTTATTTTACTTTTATATAGGCTAATAAAAGCATGGTTAATTTTTGTAAGGGAAAAACATGACTCGTGTACAGTATTAGGATTTTTCTATAAAGATATTGTAGTATTGTAGAGTATTGTATTGTAAAGTATAGTTTTGTTCAATCTTGAGTATTAAAGTCATGAGATAGATGGATAACAGGGCAAAATAAAGAGACTGAAGAGAAAAATGGAAGTGAAGGTGCAGTTCAGGAGAGAACTTTTAATTCTTTTGCATGTCCCCAAATTAAAGATTTAAACCTTTTTTTATGTCAGGTCCATACAAAAAAATAGTTTTGTCCATGAATTTGTTTGTATGAGTTTGAATTTTCCAGTCTGAATTTTTTCCCAGTCCGCCCCTCCTGTAAATTAATGGCAAAGACATGGTTTCATTTTCTACACATAGGCCTACTGAAGCTTGCAGTGTTTTCAACCTCTGCCATCTCAATATAGGAGTACACAAGCACATAAACATAATTTCTAGAACTGCTCTGTGTCACTTCATGTGCATTTTACTTATTTTGAGAAAACTATCATCATATACAAAGAGACAGCTGTTTAAAAAAAACACCAGTGTTTCAGGAGTTTAGTACACAGAATACGTCACATGCTCATTAGATAACTGTATTTAAGTTGATGTATATGCTTTTATTTATTATTCTTTAATTTTCACAAATTTAGAAAAGTAATCAAAAAGTACTCAAAAGTAATTAGTTACATTACTTTAATAAAGTAATTGAAAAAGTTACACTACTATTACATTTTAAACAAGGTAACTTGTAATCTGTAACCTATTACTTTCCAAAGTAACCTTCCCAACACTGCTTATTTATCAAAATTAATTTGACATGAACCGAGAGAAATGAACCAAGAGAAAACATTACCGTCTACAGCCGCGAGAGAGCGCTCTAATGCTGCTCAGTGTTCCTGTAGTCTACCTCTGAAAACATAGAGCACCCTCTGGCGGCTGTAGACGGTAATGTTTTCTCTTGGTTCTAAATAAATGCGACTTATAGTCCAGAGCGACTTATGTTTTTTTCCTCATCATGACTCATTTTTGGACTGATGCGACTTATACTCAGGTGCGACTTATAGTCCGAAAAATACGGTATATAGACACACACATATATACATATATATGATTGATGCATAATTGTAAATCAGTCATGCAGTGTTACCTTTAAAATGATAACTTTTCCTCTGTAGTGACAGGGCCACAGTTTCATAAGGTTCACGTCGGAGTTGGTCATCGATTGGATGCTTTTTCCTCCGGGGTGTTAGGTGACCAAAAATGTTTAAATCTTAAGTTTCTAAATGATTTAATTGTGGAATGCACTCTGTGCTCAGTTCTCTCATATTTCTACCTCAGTTTTAGGCGTTGGGAAAGGAAATGGAGTGCTGGAGCATCTGTGCAAATCACATGTAACTCGGGTAAAGTTATATTTTATATCGCATAATAATTAATGTCACATTTTACTGACATTTTTTTTTTTTTGCCTGAATTTTTTTTCACTGATTGATTATGAATTCATAGTAAGTGATGATCAAATTTGTACTTTTAGCAGATGTATAATAGACAATTTTATGCAGGCTGTTTTTGTGTTTGTTTTCTTTATGAAGGACTACACACTTGAGGGGGAGTTTGGAAAAGCCACCGATAATTTCACTTACACAGGCAGAGTCATTGAAAAAACCACATACGGTAAAGTATGCATTACAATATCATAATTATTAGGGCTGTGCAAAAAATCGAATGCGATTTTCATGCGCATCTCATCAGTAAAGACGCTCCTGTAATTAGAAGTATATCTCCAGCATGTGCGTTTAGATCAGGGTTGCCAGGTTTTCACAACAAATCCTGCCACGGCACTGTGTAGTAAATGCCACTCCACCTGAACCAGTGTTGCCAAGTCTGCGGTTGTTTTTCATGTCCGCGGTTTGAAGCAACCCCAATACCAATAACGTGATATTTAGCCCCAAAAATGCTAATTTTACCAAGGCAACCCAAAAAAACTTATATTTTAACCCCGGGAAGCAATTTTTATCAGGGAACCCCCTGGAAACGGGATTGGGCTAGTTTTGAACTAGTTTTGAGAAGACACTGGACAGGATTTGTTGTGAAAACCTGGCAACCCTGATCTGAACGCACGTGCTGGAGATATACTTCTAATTACAGGAGCATCTTTACTGATGAGATGCGCATGAAAATTGCATTCGATTTTTTGCACAGCCCTAATAACTATCATATTTGTTATGTATAGTAAACAAACTAAGAATTTGTAGTAAACTTTGTCTTTATTGTGTAGACCACATTACCCTGGATAAGCTCGAGAGAGTTCTTGCCATGATACAGGGAGCCAACCAGAAAGCCTTAATTACGTGAGCCACTATAAGAATATTATTCTACATATTACATTTCATACTGTCCAACTTTGTGTAAATATTTGGTTAATCCATAGCACGTCTTTGAGTATTTTATGTCTCTGCAGGTATTCTCAGGTGGATCTGCGCACTCAGGAGGCTTACGAGCTTGCAGTGAGGGGTTTATTGTATCCTCATGGTAAAAGCCCACCGATTCTGACTGGTCTGCGATGCATACATTTCAATCCACCACATTTCACACTGGGTTAGTACCTTGAATTATATATTACATACTTATACGGAAGTTTATGTTTAACATGTCCTTTAACATTTCTTTTCCTCACTTCAAATCAGAGGTCCAGTGTGTGAATGAGACTCAGAAATATCTGCGTAAATTGATTCATGAGGTTGGACTAGAGCTGAGGACATCCGCAGTCTGTTCTGTAGTGCGTCGTACACGAGACGGTCCCTTCAAAGTAGAGAATGCACTCACCCGGCAACACTGGACTGCTGACAGCATTATCCAAGCTATTGCTCACTTTAGCAAGACTACTCGCAAAATCAGGAAGTCAGAAATGTACAGGCAAACTGCTGCTCAATCGAACTCAAGCGTAGAGGTCCAAGAGCAAACCAGAAGTCCAACTGAGGAAATAAATTAAGAGTATGTTGAACTCTCAAGCTCTACTTCTGATACAGTTGTGGATAGAGAGACACCTGTGACACTGAGCGAGGGGAGAACAAAACATGAAATTAAACTAATCATCTGCCTCAATTATCATGAATTGATTTCTGAATTCTGAGATGTATTTGTCTACTCACTATAATGTATTAATTTGTTATATGATCATCATTGTGCATCATTAAAACTGTATTTTAGTTATGTTCTAAATGTCATAATTGATAATATTTAGGTTGTGTGTGTGTACTTGTTTAGCTATACTTGTGAGGGCCAAATTTCCTCACTTAAATAGAGAACAATTATGACGACTTTTACATGTCCTCAATGGTTAAAAGTCTTATAAAGCAGTTTAATCGTGTTTCTGTTTAAATCTAGTGTCACCGTTTTCTGTGATGGTTATGTCAGGAGTAGGGTTAGGCCATAGAAAATATTATTAACCTGATATTAAAAACATGGGAGTCTGTAAGATGTGCTCACTAATAGAGTGAAACCAGTGTGATGTGATATGATATTTTCTGCTTTCAGGAAATCAACTGTTGTTCAAGGTCCGAAGACAAACGTATTGAACTAAATGTCTAAATATCGGCTGTTCGGAAAGCGTTGCCTAACTACAAAAATTATTTGAAAGGGGGAACCTGATCCGATCTTATACGGACATTTGTAATGAAGAACTCGTTAACTATAATAGAAATAGTGGGTAGAAAGGCAATTAGCAGGAACCGAGTAGGGCTGTCAAAACGACGGGTCTTGAAATTATCTCTAAATAGGCAGGCATGATTAGTAGCTAAAAATGTATCTTAAATTAAACCGGTTTTAAAGTTTCTAAATTTCAACACTCGGCTACAAATAATCGTCCAGACCGCTGCAGAAGTAGCACATCTTCACGTGATACAGGTTGCTTTTCTCATCGCTTCTCGGAATGGACCAAGCACAGTTGTCATTGTTTACTCTGAATGAGGCATTAATGTTGTTCATTTGAGATTACTGGTGCACATTTGCAATTTATGACAGAATCCTTTTAATTAAACAATCTTTAAGTATTTTATTTTATTATAGGATACTGTTTTTAGGGTTCAAATATCCCCAGCGTCACAAAAACAAGCATTGAGATTTAAATGCGTTTCAATGTGGGATTCGGCTTTTTGAGCCGCGAGGCGCCCCCTAGAGGAAAACAACTTACCACACTATTTTCTTTCTATCACCTTGCTTTTCAACCTTACGTTAGCTTCTGTAGGTTATCTGTCATTCCTGTTATCAGAGCATAAGACGTGTCGGTTTCCAGTCGTGTCGGTGATGCGAGGGCCAGTGCGTTGGGTGTTATGGGATGTGAAGGACACCCTGTTAAAGGTCCGGCGCTCGGTTGGAGAGCAGTACTGCCTCGAAGCAGAGCGAGCAGGACTCAAGCTGCCAGCTGCTCAGCTAGAAACTGCTTTCAGACAGGCTTACCGGAAGCAATTACGCCTATTTCCCAACTATGGCAGAGCTCAGGGCATGAACAGCCAGGTGTGGTGGACTGGACTAGTGAGGGACACTTTTGCCCAGTGTGCGGTAGATGACCCTGCTTTACTGGATAGCCTAGCCCACAACCTTTATCACAACTTTTGTGGACCAGAAAACTGGGAGGTAAGGGGTATTTGACTTATAAGATATTTTAGCCTTTAAAATTGTTGTTTTTTTTTTCTTTCAAAAATTATATTGTTTCAATATTTTAAGCGGGTTTTATTACCAATTCCAAAATCCCCTGCAGGGGGCGCTCGTTCAATACACATCTCCATTGCCAGTTATTTCTCGACCTCATAAATTACTACCGGTAATTGAAATAGATTAAATGTAGGCAAGTTCATACTGTTATGTTGAAGTATGCTACACTTAATCTTAAATGAGAAAAATGGATGTTTATAATCTCAGATTGTGTCATCATCAGGTGTTTCCTGATTCTAATAGCACCCTCAAGTTCTGCACCGCTTTAGGACTCAAGCAAGGCGTAGTGTCCAACTTCGACAAGCGTTTGGAAGGGATCCTGAGGGGATGTGGACTTCTCACTCACTTCTCATTTCTCCTGACCTCAGAAGAAGCTGGGGTTGCTAAACCAGACCCTGCCATTTTTATCCAGGCACTGGTACGGTGTGGTGTTCCAGCCTCCAGTGTAGTTCACGTTGGGGACCATTTTGTGAAGGACTACCTGACCTCACGCTCATTGGGTATTAGAGGTTACCTGCTTGACAGACAAGACTGTCATGGGCACCTTGATGTTCCACCACAGCATAGATTACACAGCCTAGATGAACTACCAGCTCGATTAAAACAGGATGCAGACTGAAGAGTGCACACATTTTATCCAGTGCAGCTGATGATTATGTAATGTTGCTGCAGGGTTAAACAAATTTTAAATGGACCATATTTTTTCCCAGATGCACGTTTTATATGATGAAACAAGATGTAAGCTGAAACATCAATGTGGGACAGCAAAAAAAAAAGAAAATCATGTTCTTTTAGAAGTTAAGATTTAATAAAACCGTATTTGCCAATACATTATTTTATTGTTAATCTGCCAATAAATTATATATTGTTTGTGAAAATTGTCAGATTGTTGTCCACTCATTTGTAGCTATAGCATCTGGTAAAATACTGGTCAGATAAAGTCCCCAAATATAAAGGTTTGACTGATGGTCTCAGTTACTCTCTCTCTCTTTCTATGAAGAGTTTATTTGCTAAATTTTCTAATCAAAACATGAGTTTTGAAAATTCTTAACAATTGATGTTTTTGCAAATGAACTCTTCATATAAAGAAATGAACGATCAATTGTTTAGTGATAAATTGGCAAATAATAACTCGATTACAACATGTATATAGATTATTAAATAAATTAACCTATAGTTAAAGACAAAAACGCATTAAAACACGTTAAATGTCTTGTAATAGACTATGAGGGACATTGTTACTTTAAGTTGGTGTGACAGTTGAACTTTGTAAACATTGTTGAACATTTTCATGGACTGATAACATAAGCTGAAAAGCAAACAAAATTAATTATATAAAAAAATTTTTTTTGTACGAATCAGAATATAATTTTTTCAGTGAAATAGTTCAAGACAATAATATTAAAGACAATCGGGGCAGTTTCTGTAGAGTGCTGATATCATTGTTTCAGCGCAGAGGCTGCTGTGGATAGATGGTGAAGGAGATCACGTAACCCTCTTATTCCTTCTCATCTGCTTCAGCAGATACCAGCTATGGTTTGATATTAAAAGACTGATGAACTGAGGCAAAAATGAGAATGCAAAAAATACAATAAGAAGATGATTATGCTCTTCAATTATTGTGGAATTTCCATAAGATGAGAAGATTTTGAATTGAGGGCAAACACCAGGACAGAGACGGTGAATTTCTATGTCCCCGTACAGAGTCGTTGTTCCCTGCTTGTTTCCTCAGGTGATGTGCACATAATCGACAACTAGAATACATACGCTCTTTTGTGTTTCTACAGCATCTCGGTGCTCCATAAGTGTGTTGTGTATATTGCTGGAGTTCCTTAAGCAGAGCTCTTAAAACAAAGCTGGCTTTTGAGGATCAGCCAGTCGGCTATGAGGGGCTGTGCTGCAATCCAATTGAAAACCTTAATGGGATTAAGAAACCCATCAACAGAGGATCGTGGTGGAAGAAGCAAGGGAGAGGAGATCGAGGTTAAGAGCAGTTAAGATGAAATATGCAAAATAAGAACCTTTCAGTGAACCGTTCCACTAAAGAACAATTGTATTTTTCTTAGTGTGAGGATGTATTTAATCTAAAAGAACTTTTTTCCACCATAAGGAACCTTTTTTGCTGTGGAAAAGTTCCATGGATGTTAAAGGCTCTTTATTGGCATCTATTTAGCAAGTAAGGGTTCCTTCCTGGGGCACTTCAGGGAAAATCTACTTGCTTTACAAATAAATAAAATGGAATAAAATATGTGGAGAGAAATGAAGCCAAAATAAGGTATGAGCACAAAAAGTAAATTACAAATAAAAATACTCGCGCAATGTCCATCACACAGGCACTTTGCATCATGTGGTCACTCATGCGCAAGCTTAACTGCTCTCGGCCATGATCTCTAGGGGCCTTCCCCTCAACTCACAAAAGGTTTAGCCAAACAAACAAATAAATACATTGGCAAGTAAGTAAATAAAAAGCTTAGCTTCACCTGCAGCAAAAATAGCACTCTGACTCTTTGTTTGACCCTTTTAAAATATTCAGATGACAGAGAATACATATGGACATAGCGGTTTATAACTTAGCAAGAAGGAAGAGTGTGCTTCATAAATGATTAATGAAACAAGAAATTACGATAAAGAAAGAATCAGGTCCAGTCCAAAAAATTTGCCGCACTTTGTGATATTTGGAAAAATATGCAAAATTAGACAAAGAGCTCATAACACTCAACAAAATGTCATACAGTCAAGCATGTGACAGTCTTATTGGAATCATCTGACTATTACCTTCATGCTTGACTGATGATTAGTGATAGTCAAGAAAACACTGCATTCTTCATATACAAAACAACCAAAATAATATTCCCACACATTATTTACAAAGCATTTTTCCCAACATGAAACAAGACAGTACTGAGAACGACGGATGGTGTTTACAGTATATTATACATAAATGTCAGTCAATAAGCAGTCACCAGGTTTAAAACAGGATTCAGTTGAAACGAAGAAAAAGATGCAACACCAAATCATCTCTAGTCTAAGGCCAATTCATCTTAGTCTATGAGTGTGACATCATCATAACGGATGGCTGCAATTCTACATCTGGAAATTATGCAATGACTGAATGTTACAAAACTGTTCAGTCCGAAATGTCCAATGCTTACATAACCTTTTTAACCAAAGCAAAGACCAAAAAAAAAAAAACATTGCATTTGATATATCACACTCAATTACATACATTTTCTTTCCTGTCATTCCACTCTCAATCACTCATTTCTCGTTAATTTTATATGCACTCCTTATACAATCACATTTTTTTGTTTATATAATAAATGTTTATAATAAAGTTACATATTAGGATCAGCAACATAAATCAATAAATATAGATCAATCATCCTGAATCTGTTCTTTCAGGCTGATCAAAATCATTCACATAGACAACAACTCAAATGTTGCCCATGCTAACATTTAGATGGGATCGTTATATCAAATATTTCATGAATCTTCACACAGTGATCAGACTTCAAATGCCTCCATGATCTCAAAACAGAACACAACCAAATCATTTTGCATCATAGTTGTTGTTTTTTTGTACTAAATCAGTCATTCGTCAGCTTCCGAGAAGGGTTTTAATTAAATAAAACATGCAATGGCATATTTTATATATTTGTACTAGCACCACATTTTGATATTCCAAAATAAAGATAGATAAACCCTCTGCCCTCAAGGGTCAATCAACATTTGTTGTATAACATGAGATTGGCCAATTTTGGGGACAGATAAGACAAAGAGAACAAATCAACATAAGGATTAAAATATTTCAGTGTAAAAGTTATGAATTATAAGCATAAGTTAACCACATCAACTCTGGGGACCCACCGGTGGGTCCAATATTGCATATGCCTAATTCTCCAAAAAATCAAAATAACAGTTGAAGTGGTTAATAAGGACAATGTGCATCAAACCTAAAATGATTTGAGCCTCTGTATGCATATGTGTGCCCCAATAAACACGATAATGGTGCACACTTTAGGATACAGTGAAGTGTTTTATTCCTCAAGTGAGTTATTCCACAAACATCAATCATGGAAAACCCAAGTGTAGACCTAAAGTTGACTGTATTCACAATGTGTTTGAAATGTACATCACACAAGTGCACAGTGAAATAAGTAATTATGTGATCAGACAAACATGCATCCAATCATACCATATGTGAACATGCAGATGTTATGTGACGTCATACCGTGACTAAAAATAGTGAACATACTGAGGCTCCGTTTACAAACCATTTATCCAACTGATGTTGACATAACTTTGATAGCACATTATATGAACAAGCACTTTTTGTGCATGAAGAAAATAGTGTTGGATTTGAGAATCTATGCATAACTAAGTTACATGTCAAAATTGTGATTGCCCCCCCCCACCCATACATTTCCAATATTTCTTATTAAAAAACAAAAATAATTAAAAGTGTTATAATTTGTAAAATATATTATTTGTCCCTCAGAGCCAGCTAAAGTGCCTCATGTTTGCTGTTAATATATGAAAGATTACGATGTTTTTAATCAACATTATAAGGAGATCAAGCTAAAAATAAATTGGCAAAAGAGTCCGTAGTAGTTTTAATATTACTATGCTACCTGACTGACTTAAATGTTATCTCCCATTCTTTATCCATTAACGTGATACAGAAAATATTATATCCCTGTTAAAAAGTATATATTAAACTACGTTTTAGTGAATCTCACATCCCATTAATGCAATACCAAAGTGTTTTGCTTATAATAAACGTATTTTAAAAAGACAAAAACTGGGAAAATGTTGTCTTATACATCAGTCACGATATTTATAGCTTTAAGATAAGCTCTGTTAGTAAGAATGATTTCTTTAAAACCATAGTTTTCAGTTTCAGATCAGTTTTTGTGGCCATCAATCTGTATCTTATTCGAAATGGCCCTGTCTTTACATCACTGGATCCTGTAGTTGAGCTCCATCTAGCTTGTTCTGAGTGCTTCTTTCAGAGTTTCTCCATTTTTGAGCTCTATCTTTAACTCTTGTCATTGCTGTTGTTGTTGCAAAAATATCCTTTTTGGAATGACACAGTCTGTCTGAATGTAAAGTTCCATGTTTGAATGAGTTCACCCACTGCCCACATCGAAATGCTCTCAATACGTGCTGCGCTTACTAGCTGTGCCAGTCTGAGAAACGTAGTCATAGTGAAGTCCAGGAGTAAGATGGAAGATTTTGTGGTCTCATTTTTAAGAGAGCACCTGCGTGAGCTCCAGAAAACGCAGGTCAAACCACTGCATGAGAAAAATCAAATGAAAAATCAAATCATTAAGTCATTACAAGCAATGTAGAAACCTTTTTGTTAACATAATAAGATTCTAAGAGTAGGGAAAGCAAAGGGGTTGATCAAACTACTCCAAAACACTTTACAAATACCTTGTGCATAAGGAACATTTTCTGATGACATGAGAAGACAAGATGGAAGTGGAAGAGAAAATTTACAAAACATACACACATGTTAGACAAACATGACACAGTGTTGTACTTCAAACTGATTACTGATGAATGCAAACGATTGATATGTTACTGTGGAAACAGCCACAGTTCCATCTATCAAAATTAGAAGTGCCTGACGATGCTGACAAAGTATGTGACAATGTCCTGTTGACAAATCTAATTAAAGGTTTGCAATACTCTGTCAACAAATATGACTGTGAGCAGACAGACAAGAGATAACTGAGGGTATTTGTATGGACAAAATTCCAGCAATTCCATTTCTAGTTGCGTAATTCTGTCTGGGGATATTTAGTTCCTCCAGTGATTACATGTAATCTGCCCACTAAGACAAGGAACATATACCCACAACATAACATGAAAATGCGTCCAGGCTAAAGTTTAGACACGCATGATGAATTGTTTTAAAAAATAATTTCATTTTAAAACTTATATTTTTGAAAACCTTTTTGTAGACAAATATAAAAGATTTCTACATGTGATTTTCTTAAGAATTTTATTTATTTATTTGCTGTTCAAATGTTTGGTATCAGTAATTTTTTTTAAAGAAATTCATACTTTTATTCTGCCAGGACAGTAGACGGAAAAGACTTTTAAAGGGGTCATATGATGCGATTTCAAGTTTTCCTTTATGAATAATTATGAAGATTTGTATAATGCAGGCCAAATGTTCACACAAAGAAAGAAGGCATTACTTTTATTCTCGGTGTTGCCGACGGCGCCATGTTGTAGAGACGCTGTGTTTCGTTGTGAAAGCTAAGCTACTTTGTTTGGCCTTCTTCCAAAAGAGAAAACGAATAGCAATCAGTGGTTAAGATGTATTTACAACACTGTTCCAGAACAGTTCAAGCCAAATATTCACATGTGCAGTGCATTTTGCGGAGGACAAGGACTGTTTCCTGAACCAGTAGCTTACAATGCAATGCCAGTGTCTGTTTCTATAAAGTAGGGCAGTTCTAACTTTGCAAGGACAATCTCTGAAACTCAGTCTGTAAGTATGTTTTCATATTTAAAGGATTTGCCATTGATGATTCAAACGCGAGTTTTGAGCAGTGTAGAGTAGCACTTCTTGTTTGTCGTTTCACCGATCACAAATGCAGACATGGTTTTATGTTTACGCAGCACAATATGCAACGCAGCGGGTAAAAAGACTCATTTACGACAGTCCTTCGGACATTTACCGCTGGCTCTTATGTCTCTTTAGTAGTTAAACATAAAATCCAATTCGTTTTGGGTAAATCTAACAGGCCATCTTTGGTCTTTATTCAATTAATCTATTAAAATGTTAAAATTAAAAGAGGCAATACTGTTTGATATAATACTTTGTTTCATTGTAATGTAAGCTATATACACATTTCTCTGAACTACATTTCTGTGGCTATTAATATGTTTAAATGAAAATGAAAGGAGGCAGTGGTGTTTGATATCATATTTCATCTTACTGTAAATATACAGTGAGGAAAATTGCAGTAGCCAAGGTGAACTGACTGGCGTTATCAATAACGATTCTATTTGCAAAATGACCGGACTTGTGTTGTAAATTTACTTCACACTCACGAATTGAACTCACAAAGTCCAAACTAACAAGGATATAAGTCCGAAATTTGTGTACTTTGTATTGAGAAACGCAGGCAGAACTACGTCACCAGACTATTTGCCTAATATTCACGGGGAAAAAGTTCCTAGTACAATTTCTGGGAAACGCAGCTCTGAAGGCAATTTTCCACTGCGTGGTACGACTCTGCTCGGTTTGCATTTCCACTGCAGTTCAGTACGGCTTTAAAATGGAAAGGATTATTCACGTCATTATAGTTGCCTCGCCTCTACTGCCGCCCATCCCGAAAACTCCTGAAAAACTTCTCGCTGGATCAGCTCCTCGAAAGGAACATCTGTACTTTCTCAACAGACCACAAAACAGACATTTTTGGGCTGTTAAAAAAAGGAGCGTTCAATCCTCCTCCTTAATGGCGATTAACTCCTTAGGAGCATTATCGCCACCTACTATACAGAATGTCAAGTAAACTTACATAGGTGATGAGTCTGAAATTTAAGAAGGGAAAGGACTGAGAAAATAACTTACTAAATAAATAAAAGATTTGGTGACTGATTCTCTCCAATCTATGGCACACTCAGATCACATGCTCGTTCTAGCGCTGCATGTTCAGCTCCCGTTCAATCCTTCGCTGGCTGTGCTTATTTAAATCTAGTGGTTCTGTTGTGTTTGTGTCGCAAGTTCAGTGACGCAGGTAGTGACGATTCTCTCCGGCCAGTCAGTGATCAGCAGAGTTTACACAATGTTTTGGTCACAGTATGGTTGACTGTTGACTTGGAACCTCATCCGAGGTGGTACTGAAAAAAGTACCAGGTATTGTACCCAGTGAAAAAAAAAACAAAAATTAATCATACTGAACCATATCGTTCTGTACCATGCAGTAGAAAAGCGCCATAAATGCTTCAATCTTCGTGCAAATAATTCATGGTCCAGCTTCACCAACAGAAAAAGTAAGAAGTATTTTGTAATGAATCTTTGCAAATCGCCTTTCCTAATAATGTGCTAATTAGCAAGTTTCACAATGAATGCGGCTAATGTAAACAGTCTCTCTGAGAGCGGCTCAGAAGAGAGGGGCACTGTCAGCAGAGCTCATTAACATTTAAAGAAAAAATGTTACAAAACAGCTTACTCTGAAAAGAGCTGTTTTTGACAGGGTAAAAAAGGCGTTTTTTACACTACCATTCAGAAATTTTAACCAAACTATGTTACAGACTTTGCATTAAGACCCTAAAGAATCATATCAACTTGTGGCCCCTTTAAAGGCCTCACACATATGCTGGTCTCGGTATGCAAATACCCCGTTGCTGATCATAATTAGACACCACATGACACTTAACACATGACACTACAACTCAGCAAAACGTTGTGTAAAAAGGGAAATGAAACACCAGAATACCTGTTTCTGAGTGACAGCAGGACGTCCCACCCGTCAAAATACTCCTAGGCTTCTCCGACCAACATGAAATGGTGTTACCTCGCCCACAACCACCCCGTCTCCACCAACAACTAGAGAGACAATGTGTGAACTCTATATATGACCTTTTTCTCCTTCCACAAATTTTGTTATTGCACAGTTAATTACACAAAGACAGATATAAAACCAAACAAATAACCTGCTCTTGGGAAATTACGATATATGCAGGAATACTAATCAGATTCCAAAAAATGTGGTACTTGTAATTTGATTGTATTACTTTCTAAATTGCTATATTAAGCACCACAACTGTTTTCAACATTGATAATAATAAGATTTTTTTCTTGAGCATTAAGTTAGCATATCAGAATGATTTGTGAAGGATCAAGTGACACTGAAGACTGGAGTAATGGCATCTTTGCCGTCACAGTAATAAATTACATTTTAAAGTGTATTAAAATAGAAAATAGCTCTTTTCAATTGCAATCATATTAAACAATATTACTGTTTTATTGTATTTTTTTAGTTTAAAAAAAGTTAATATTAAATACAGATTTAAATGTGTGCTAAATGAATAATACTCACTTTAGTAAAGTGCAGAGCAGCATGAGTAGAACACTGCCCACCACACAGAACACCAGCATGGTGGCCACAGTCTGCTGCCTGTGGTTAGACGCCACCACAGCCAAGAGATCTGCATGTTCGCATCGCATACCCACAAAGCCAGGATTACATCTACACAAACAAGGCTGACTTATTATAATTGAAAAAGAGGGCTTTAGAAAACTAAAGCCAACTATGAAAATATGCATGGGAAATCATTAGTATATTCAATAGTTAGTAAAAGCATTTAATTCCAAAATTAGGAATTTGCTAGTATCTTGTTCATAAAATCAATCAAATTCAAATTGACTATAATTAATTTGACATTTTGTGATGAACTACGACATACAGATGTGGACACAGAGAAAACAAAATACTTGACAACAGTAGGACTCAGACACAAGCACCAACACAGATTTGAATACTGCTATTCTGCCACATTTATAAACGGAAACGCAATTTAGGAAAAAAACATGCTTGTCTTTACAAGGACAAATGAACAAAAATGCAATCATTTACCAAAAATGAATCAATCAAAATGCATGTCAGGCCGTTAAATATAAATTTTTATGTATTTGTTATTTGTTTTATTGTTTTATTTGTTGTATTTGTTTTATGTTTGTTTGTTATTGTTTTTTTTTTATCTGACCTCAACTACAATCATAGAGATCAAGATTCAAAGCATTTGACTTCATATAAAAACTGCCACAGCAATGCTGACAGAGACAGCATTAAATAAAACAGTACTTTTCCAGTCTCTATACCCTATAGCAACTAAAAATATATGGCAGAAAATAAGACTGCTTGAACATATAGATCTGTTTTGATTGCTTGAAAACGATTGTTGTTAATTATCAAATTTAAAAAATGTGAACACTGGATTGTTAACACACTAGGGGTAGTCAGAACACAGGAAAAATACATGAAAAAAAAAAAATCTCATATTCAATTTGAAAAAAAAAAATAGACAATATTAGAACTTACACACATGCAGGTGTTTCCTCCAGTACGAGAAAGCGGCATGTGCCATGAAAACAGAAGTGGCTGTGGGAGTCCGGGCAGTCATCGAAGTGAGAGTGGACAGCGGCTGCTATAAATTCTTCAAGAACAGAATAAACAAGCTGGTTTCAATATGGGCATAAACAACAATTGCTTGTTTAATAAAATATATATAAAGATCCATGCAAGAATTACTTAATGTATTTGCAAATTTTATGCCTAATGACCAATAATAATATCACTGCCCATTATCTCAGTTCTATCACAAAAACTCTCTGAAAATTTTAGCATGGTGATGGATATGACAACGTTAATGTATTTGGTCTTGGCAGAAAAAAGATCTGCTACGGTGCTGAATTGCTGCCGCTGTTGGTTATTGCTGTTGTTGTAGATTATTGCTGCTGTTGCTGCCTCCAAGTAAATACAGGAACTTGCTACTGCCAATACGATGCTGTGTGACATTTAAGACATATTGCTGCAGCACAAGCAGCATTTTTAATAAAAAGATCTACACAGGTGGAGCTAGGGAAGGTGGAGGGTTTTTAGAGCAAATCTACTGGGACACACCAAGCCGACTGTTGTTGCCTTAACTGTCCATATCAGCAGCTATAAATAGTATATGTTCACCATTCAAAAGGAGAAACCAAAACTAGCATATATGAGATATACGATACCTAAACAGGAGCAGCGCTTGCTTACCATTTTGAATATGTAAGCGGCTCATGTTGTTATAAAAATATTCACATATTGGAATGGGAAAGATCAAGTAACATTAGAATGGCCTTCTGTCAGTGCTGCCTTCACTTACTTACTTGTTCTCATAATTTCCGCTTTATTCTGGGAAACTAAACTTAGCATCAAATCAGAGTTATCACTCGCAGAGTGCCGCAGACATGAGGAACACAACAACCTAGCCTGACAGATGTTCACCGATGGCTGACCATTGGCTTGGCGTGTCCCAGGCTTAAAAGCAGGCAGTAAAATGCTCTAGTGGATGCTAACCAGCTATTTAAAAGCAGCAAGCTTATTCACCGTGTATGCAACATGAATCAATTAGATTATGCCCAGTAGTTTAAAGCTGTGAATGTCATTTTGCATTAACGACCCATCAGCCTGCGCCATCTAGAGTTTCATGACAGAACTTTGGCATTTCAACAAATTTGGGAACAGCACATACGATTACTACATTACTGACCCCACTTTAACACAAACAGAATTATCTACTAATATTACATTTCCAGCCTTTATTATCATCAAGGCTAGAGCCAAATTAGTGATGTTTTGTGGAAGGCATTGGTGGAAACTGAAGAAGTGGAAAGAAGGAAAGCAATTCCATGGTCTCAGCCAATCAGAATTAGAGGATTTTATATTATCTGGAAGACCGCAGTCCTTTAGATTTTATTTTTTTCAAGACTCGCCTATTTCTCAGACTCTATCCCCCCTTTTGATCTGAAGAAAGTACAGAAGCAGACATAATGTAAGACAATAAAAAGCTAGACTCAGCCAGGACTACCGATCAAGATCTGAGGGGCTTTCTTGAAATTGACAGATTCCCGTTTCTAATCATTGTGAGCTTTGTCTACAGGATAAAAACTGTCTGGAGTATAATGAATAAATAACAAATACATTTTTAATGGACAATGACTAAAATCTTCTTTCTATGTTTTAGCAGCCTACTATTACCATGTGTCCACTTCTAGAATTTTTTTTTATGAATTGAGGAAGAAATCTAAACTGTTTATTTATTTAATTTTATTTTTTTCAAAACACGGTCAATGATAATACTTAGTTATTACATATTTCTTGCGTATTCTATCACACATCTAAGTGTAAAAGATTAACAAAAAGAAAAAAAAATTTAGGATGGGGGCTTGGGGGGTCTGTTGTGGATAGGATTTTGAAATATGGCCATTACACTGAAAAATGAATACACTATTGCAGTGGATTGTTGAAGGAAAGGGTTAGCAGACAAAATTAATGGCGGTGTATATGGAATACATTCATTCTTTTTCAGAAAAATATACATTGGATTTCAGTCTATAAAAGCCAAAATGAGTGGAGCATAAAGAAAAAGGCAGACAGAGCATACTTTTGACACGTGTAGTAGTAGTGGTTGTCGTCGTGCTGGTGGTGGTGGTTGTGGTAGTGGTAGAAGTTGTTGTGGTGGTGGTTGCAATGGTCATTGTTGAGGTAGAATCCTCTTGCACCTGCCCATATGTAAAAAGGGAGCCTAAAAAAAATCAAACAGCACCATATATTTAAAAAAAAAAGTACTATATTAAAACTCTAATATTGTTGAGAACAGCTAAGTAGATTATGATGAGGTGTTCAAAAAATTTTCAAATACAACTGCTACTGACTCTGTAAAATCTAGTATTGTGAACACCTTACCCAAATGTGAAAATGAGGATCCAACAAAGTCAAAAATTGCCAGACTCATGACCGTTACAGCAATGAGAAAACAGCGGAACAACAGCATCACACACTAGAGAGAAAAAGGCTTGAGTGGAGTCCAGCGCAAATGAGAAATAGCTACTTAAAACCCACTTGCTTTAGACTCTGAGATCAATTAAAATGCCCTGGAACATCAGTGGGAGTAACTGACTTCTGACCTTCAGTCTATTTTAAGAGCTGCTAGAGAAAGACTGGGTTAAGATAAAATTAAAGTGGATTTGTGATGCGGATCTCTCCGCATACACAGGTAAGACACTGTCAAAGGAATCCTTGTCATGTGTACTTAATTCACTTGTACATTTACAGAAAATGACAGAACCACCACAAATCACAAAATGTTTCACTCTGCTCAAAATGTTACCCATAACCAGTAAGAGAGTTAACGCATCATATATGCATAGGATTGCACTGCAATGAGCTCAGTGAAAAAAAAATCCAAGATGACAGTCGAGTTAAGAAAATGTTTATTATAAATAAACTTAATTTAATCAATACTTAAAGTTCTGATATGCTTTTTAGAGTATTGTACCATTAGCATAGCAATACACTAATGGCAAACCAAACTACTGAAAACAATTATGGCTGTGCAAAATTGAAGATGCGATATGCCATAAATCTATAAACTCGATAAAATAATGCGATCGTCGATATGTTATACGATAATGCTTAAAGTGCCACATTTTCAGATTAAGCAGTTTTACTCCGCTGTTACGGAGTCAGTTGTGTGAACTTCTATAATTATCATGTGTTTTATATATATATTATTATTTGAAAGTGACTGGGACTCTAGCATTACATAAAAATGTCAATTTAACATGAGTTTATGAACTGAATAATAAAAAGGAAAAATACAACACTGCTTAGTATTTACAATTCAATATGCACAGATTCTTATGTTATTAAGGTAAGAGCAGTGAGTGATTTTCTCTTTGTCTTTTGTTAATGGTCCCAAATATTGCAAGCTGTAGCGATATGCATATTGTGATATATACATTTGCGATATTTCGATATATTGCACAGACCTACATCAAATCAACATTGTGGCAAGATTTTGAAATCGGCTTGATTTGCATGTTTTGACATGTTTTTCTTTTTCAATTTTGATACCCCAATTATCCCCGCTTGGAGCTAAAAGATTTTTTAAAGATTGACAGTCTGCACATAAATATGTATATATATATGTGTGTGTGTGTGTGTGTGTGTGTGTGTGTGTGTGTGTGTGTGTGTGTGTGTGTGTGTATTATTTTTAAGTAAAGGCCATGCATACTGATACAACATCTGTCTAATGTTCATTCTTGTGCTACTAAAATGACTTGAAAGAGTCTGGGACCTCAAGGCGTGTTCTTATTCTTTGTTCACAGGGCCTTTATGAAAATCCCTGTTAAATGAGAGGGCACGGTGTTTCATTGTGAAGTAAAACTGCTCAGAAAAGCTCATCGGGTTACAATAATGTTTTAGTTTCCACATCCCATGCTGCGATAACAATTAAATCATAAATACATTGATAAACTGACTAGATTAAACTCTAGTCTGAGAATTGTTCAGTTGGACATATTTGCAGCATAAAAAGAGTTGAACCTGGTCACAACAATGCCATTCTTCCTCCTTCACCCTTCATCAATCAATATTTAAAATACAAAATATGAATATTCAACAGAAAATCTTCTGTGGAACACAAAAGGTGATTTGCAGCAGAATGCTGGAAACCAAATAGTTTAGGTGACTATTCACTTTCATTGTAAGGACAAAAACACAGAGAAATTTCTCAAAATATCTACATGTGAAGTAAGTCACAAAATTTTGTACCAAGATGAGGGTAAATAATTAACGACAGAATTGAACCCTTTGTTATCACTGCAAGGGTATTCCTACTTGAGGGTTTTCTTACCAAACTCCATTCGTTAAACATCATTGTACCCAAACCACTTACTGAGATAATGGTACTGTACATTTACTAGCCTACTGGAAACCTTGCCATGCTTGAAGAATAAAACAGGTGCTTGCAATACAGATACAATTACTCAGTAATTAAAGTTAGCTATTTATAAGGCATCAAGTCAAGTCAAATCCAATCTAATTTATTTGTAAAATTATTTTCACAAGAAATTCATACTGTAATGTCAATGCTTTACCATAGAGCATCCTGCATCAGGCAGGTTTAAAAATGTCCAGTCATGATGTAATGCATAAACATTTGCTTAAAGGGTTCTTATGATTCGATTCAGGTTTTCCTTTCTCTTTGGAGTGTTATAAGCTCTTGGTGCATAAAGAAGATCTGTAAAGTAGCAAAGACTAAAGTCTCAAAACCAAAGAGATATTCTTTACAAAAGTTAAATGCCAACCACACAACCTCTAAATGGCTCGTTCTAACACACCCCCACATGGCTACGTCATGATGTGGGAAGATTTGCATAACACCACCAAAATGTTCACGCAAAGAAAGCATGCGTAACTCTTGCTGCATTCACGCCATATTGTAATTACAGTAATTTTGAGGTGATAGCATGTGATGTTCTACTCAGAACTGTTCATGTTCTCAGAATTATGCTTTTCTACGGCAACACTATCAACACCTAAACAGAGCCTGTGGTGGTCAGGTGGTACAGCGGTCACGAGGTACCAGGTCGTAGCTCTCAGAAAACTCCCGGTTCACCAGTTGTGATTACAAGTTCTACGAGGACCTGAACACTTTTTACATGTTGGAATCTCATAATTATAGGAATCTTGTAAAATTGCCAGATCGACTTTCACAAATGCCTCATTTGTAATGGGTTGTATTGTTTTTGTCTCGTCACGCCAGTGTGGTAAGGGGTTTAACATTTCCGTTACACGCTTGAGGTATTTGGCCAATCAAAATGCACTGTATAGCTGACCAATCAGAGCACACCTTGCTTTTCTGACAAATGAGCTTTCAAAAAATCCATTCGTTTCAGAAAATCGGGGCACAGAGGAAAAACAATAATATACAGTATGTGGGAAAAAAGTTTTTTGAACCTTAAACCGAATAAACGCATTTCATTACACCAAAAAAAACAAAGTTATTTTTAGTAACATCATATTATCCCTTTAATATTAAAAGCACAGAAAGCAACAACACATTATGTCCAGCTGATATTAAAATTCATTTAATCTTAACAGAACTTTTCTCACTGAAACGGTTTGCTGAGTTAAGAACTTGCCTTCATTGTAGAAACAAAGCCATAAAAGATGGAAGCTAAAGAGTGGCTCTATATTTAAACTAAGCTCTATTAACCTTGTTAATAACAGCAGCAAGACTCCTGAGCCAAAGAAGCTGCTAGCCAAAAAAAGGACAGCAAACCACTGTTTCTTCAGTGCCTTGGATAAACACTGACAGGACATTCTTCATACTATCAAATCTGCACGACAAAGCAGAATAATTATATAACATTAGTCTGTCATTACTAATTATGAGAATGATATGGTGGGTGTCAGAAGAAAAGTGGACCCTAATATTATTATTTATTTTTTTATACTGATGAATAGAGTGTCAAATCACGATGCTAAAATTAAGGTTATTTACAACTCTCAGATTCAGTTCAACCTCTGAATGAAAAAGATTCAGATAGATTGACTAGGTTTCCACTTGAGGCAATGTGGGTTATTTAGTCTAAACTTTTTCATACATTTAACTCTAATATTTTGCTTCATTCATTGACGTATTATTTACATTTGAGTACCATGATAAAAATAATACCAGTAAATTGAATGAACACAACATCAAACACTTTTACTCACCGGTGAGAAGGAATATTGTATCCCAAAAAGCACGATACATCATTATAAGGCGTTTCAATCACTTGTTGTTGGAGGATTTGCAGCGTCGTCTCTTATTTTATATAATTTATCTTTGTCAACATAGATGAAGGCACGCTCGTATTCTTTAGATTTGTCCAATATTATTGATAGCCGTTGCACAGGTTAGAAAACTGACTTCCATAGTAAAACTGTGTATGTCTTTCTTCATAGCTTCATGTGTCCTACTCGACAAAAGACGCCATGTGTCAACTCAGGTATTTTGAACTTGACGTCAAACTTGAGCAACGCCGTCTTACCACTGATGTCATATGAAGCCCTAACTATATATTTAGTTTTAATTCACTATCACGATAAAGATAATAAATCATTGTTAACTACAAAACCCCGTTACTAATACACTCCTTAATCACTCCTAGCACAGAACCCTCTCCACACCATTGACATCCTTCTGTTGTGAGCGCGTGCATGCGTGCGTGTGCGCTCGTGTGATTTAAAGGCGTGCGTTGATGGAGATCTGATAGTGTTTTAACATATTTTGTTTAGACCTGTGTACCTTTTTTCCTCGATGTAAGTTATTTTTTTAAATATGCAACAAAAAACAACAAAAACAAACAAACAAAAAAAGGCTGGCTGCGTTGAATTTCAGAACTAACTGCAGAGTGAATTAAGGTTTTGAATCATTGTTAAACATTTACTAGAAATGCGTGAGATACAGCTCCTTATTATTGGTCAGTTATTTATTTAGAGTGAGTAGGACCTGGTTACACTGACTACATCTCATCTATATTTCTATTGTCATAAATCTTAGATGTGGCGTGGATTCTTCTAATCCACTCCCACAGGTAGCCATATTGATTTATACCAGGATAAAATTATTCCTCAAGACTGGATTGATTTGGTTGATCACTTTTAGGTGTCTGCTTTTACAACACTTATTGAAAGAACCCAAATGTCCACAGAGGTCTTAGGTCAGTTATGCATTTCTTTGTGTTACCTAAATTGGCCTGAAGAGCTTTTTTAGCTGATCCAAATAATGTATTAAATGCTAATTTATTGATAGGGCAACCAAAAACCAAGATTTTACTTATTCCTTAAACTTTTTTGTTCCAGTGCAAAATTAAAAGTGCCAAAAGATGATAATGTTATGCTGCCCCCTAATGGTATGTATGGATAGTCTTAATATTTTTACTGGAGTTCTATAAACATGTTACCATAAACATTTAAGTAACCTGTGATGATTGAATGTAAAACAAGCTAAATTTATTTATTTCTAAAAAATAAATAAATAGCACGTAAATAATCCGTTTTACAGTAGCCACATTTATATTTATATTCCGATAGGTGGAGTTCAACTACAGATTAATTTCTTTCAAATGGATTTGGACTTTCATCTCGACATAGCGCCAGTGTATAGTTTGTAAAGGGCAGGATAGTTTCATTTAAAATTCTCAATTGAATTCGAAAATATTTTACAACATTGTTTAATCTAGTCAAGAGGGTGGTTGATTAAACTATTCTGAGGTTACTTATTGTTGGCTGTAACATCAGCAGACGTGTGTCATAGACTCGAGATCTTTTTCCACGCACCTTTCTCGGAGCATCAGTGTCTCATTTAATGTCGAGCACAAACTGACAATTACCTTCTTTATTCTTGGATTTCATCCTCTGGATACTTTTTAAAAGAGGGCAGCATGACCACAAAGGAGGAGAAGGTAGACTGTTTATTGGTGGTGTTCCTTTTAGTCAGATTTGTGTTTTTAAATTAAATAAATAAGTTGTGAGTTCCACTGTAAAGTCATATATAACCGATTTCTAATTGAATTGTAGTTATTTTTGTTGTGAAGTTGATTCTTTGTTTTGTCACATTAAATGCCTGTTATTATTATAGTTATGTGTATACTCAGGGTCATACATACACTTTGGTATTAATGGTGACCTCTACAGCTATTGGGGGAACTCTACAATATGGATACAACCTGGCCATTATGAATGCACCAACTGTGGTAAGTGTTTCATTGGCTTTGTGTTTGTGAAAGAGTAAAAATGTTTAAATTCATTTCATATTAGGTGTCTCTGTGTCTATTAAGGCCAGTTACCGGTTTTCTGTTCTGTATTCATTCCTGCAGTTCATTCAAAACTTTGTCAATGAGACATTTCTGGAGCGATGGGGAATTCAGTTGGGGGTTTACGACATCACACTGATATGGACCTTTATTGTTTCCATTTTCTCACTGGGTGGCTTTATTGGGGCCCTGATAGCAGGGCCAATGTCTGTACGTTTCGGCAGGTATGATTAATCTTGTTTTTATATAGTATAATTTACATGAAAAGTTCATGTTCCATGCACAATTTTTTTATTTATATTAATTTAGACTTGATAATTTAAATGTAAAAATATATATATAATTTTTTTTACTTTAAATAAGTAGTAAATCTTTAAAGTATGCTCTGTTATGTTCTTGTTTCCAAGGAAGAAGACTATGTTGCTGAACAATGTCTTTCTCTTCTCAAGTTCATTGCTTGCATTGTTAAGCCGAACAGCAAAGTCATTTGAGATGATTATCATCTCCAGATTTTTGGTTGGCATAAATGCAGGTACTGTGTATATATTTTTCCTGCAAATGCAGTTTAATGGTCTCTTTTCTATTTTGCCATTGAGATCACTAGTTTCTACCTAGTATTATTATAAACATATTCTCTGTTTCTATTCAGGCATCAGTATGAATGTACAGCCCATGTATTTTGGTGAGAGTGCACCAAAGCACTTACGAGGGGCTGTGTCCCTGTCCTCAGCAGTCTTCACTTCTTTTGGTCTGGTGTTGGGACAGGTGGTCAGTCTGAAGTATGTTATATATTTGACATATCTCTTACGACGCTAATGAGAGTGATTACCATTTCCATATGTAATGTGAAGATTTTTATTTTATTGAGTACATTATGAGCAGCATTGAAAATACCTAACATGGCAATGTTATTTTTTGCCCAAATTAAATAGACAAGCATGACTGGAATGATTGATATTAAAATGCCTGTATTTATTTCAGAGAGCTGTTAGGTAGTGAGTCGTGTTGGCAGTACTTATTGGCTAGTAATGCTATCCCAGGCTTCATCCAGCTCCTCACCTTGCCATGGTTCCCAGAAAGTCCCCGATACCTCCTCATTGACTGTGGAGACAAAGAGGCCTGCCTAATGGGTATGAGAGCCTGAGTTTTAAGTATTGGTGCAGTTATACTGTATATTGCTATATTGTTTGCAATACAGAATATGATAGCCATAAGCTGGTTATGAGCTGGTCCTGAGCAGGAGATAGTTGCTTAGGACCTGCTTAAACCCGTTGCCATGCTTCAAAACATACATAACCACCATATTATTTTTCAATAATGAGTTCTTTGGGGAACTTTTATTTTTAAGAATTAACAGATAAAACAATATTATATGTACTTTAATAACTTTTAACAGTTTTTAAAGGGATAATTCAAATTCTTTCCTAGATTGTCAAAGATGCTTTTGGCCATAGAATGAAAGTAAACCATTTGCTTCTTTGGTTAGAAAAAAAATAATAGTACAAAACGTTAGATATCGTTAGATTGTATTTCACAAAGCATGTAATTCTCACGCATGAATATATACAACAGTAATGTTTGTTCCGCAGCACTGCAGCGTCTGCGAGGCTGTGAGGTGCAGAGAGAAGAGCTGGATGAGATTCTGCAGGAACAGAATGAGACGAAGGGAGAACGTGCCAAACAGCCGTGGGAGCTCTTCACTGACCGCAGCGTCCGCTGGCAGCTCATCACTGTGGCGGTCCTGAGCAGTGCCATGCAACTGTGCGGTAATGACTCGGTGAGTCCCTGCCTCTGTCCAATTCTGTGTCATTATATATTTGGCTCTTAGTTGGTAATTCAAGTGTAACTGGATCACCGGTGCATTGCTTCATAAAGTGAATGTTAACCCAAAAAAACACACCCAGCCGATCATGAGAATGAATGCTTGTGTTGCAGGCTTTATGTTAATATTTGAAAGATTCTTCATGATTCAGGGGGATAAAAATGCATGCAAGCATACACACAAAGCACTTATCAGAAGTTAAAATAGATAAGTTCATCTCTTAATATTAGATAAAATAGTAGTAATTATGTTCAAATACTTAGTACTTATGTTTTTAATAATATTTAATTTAATCATTCAATTCAGAGAATTTTGAAAATTTATATAACTGTTTCCACAAACATATTAAGCAGCACAACTGTTTCCAAAACTGATAATAAGAAATGATTCTTGCGTCAAATGAACAAAGAATGATTTCTAAAGGATCACGCGACACTGAAGACTGGAGTAATGGCTGCTGAAAAACTAAACAGCAAATGACTAATTGACTTGCCTTGTAAAAGAGCTTTGGTAAATCTCATAACACTTAACACTTACATAACATAACACGTACATAACACTTTTTTTACATAACTCAAAATGCTTCAGAAGTATTTCAAGTGTTAGTGTTGGTGTGTGTGTGTGCGTGTATGCGTGTGTGTGTTATGCACACTCTGAATTTCAGAAACTTAGGACCATTTTTTTCAATCCTCAGATTTACTTCTATGCATCATATGTGTTCCAAGAAGCGGGTATATCTGCAGGACAGATCCAATATGTGACCATTGGCACCGGGATGTGTGAATTCACTGCTTGCATTCTATGTGTGAGTCTTCCATTCATCTGTTATCAATTATGTAAGAGTCCCAGAGCTGTACAGGCAATCCTTTGACCTCACTTGCATAGTTTGAGTGAATTAATTCATCTTGAATGCCGGGGTGATCAGTCAGGGCTGGATAAACGTTTTAGTCCCTTTTACCAAGATATCATTTGTTTGTAGGATCTAAATTACCATTTTAATTATGTAACTGAATACTGAATAATTTCTGTGTAGAATGACAATGCCACACATGAATTTTAAATCTCTGTATGTTTGTGTGTGTGTGTGTGTGCAGAACCTGTTGATTGAAAGGTTGGGTAGGAGGCTGATGTTGATGGGCGGCTATGTTCTCATGACAGGATGGGCTATAGTCTTCACTGTGGCTCTTTCCCTTGAGGTGTGTATTATTCAATGTTGCATTACCCCCCTTTCCTTTAACTAGCACACACATACTGTAGTCACGTGGAAGCTTATGTACAAGCTAATGTTTAACCTTAAAGGGAACACATAATGTCCAACATTAGAGTGTTCAACTGAATTGTCGTCATCTTTGGTTAAATATAACTTTTACCTCTGGTTTGACCTTTCATCCAATAGAATATGGTTACCTGGATGCCTTACCTGAGCATGACCTGCATCTTCACCTACATTCTCAGCTTTGGCATGGGACCAGGTGAACTACAACCTTGATAACACCTTGATATACAGTGAAATGTATATATAATGCAACCATTTCTATAGTTTTATTTTACACTGTGGTTTGCCATTTATCAACACTGTGTTCTTCCTATGGTAGCTGGGGTGACTGGAATCCTCCCAACAGAGATGTTTAACCAAACATCACGTCCTGCCGCCTACATGACCGCTGGCTCTCTAATGTGGCTTAACCTTTTCATTATCGGGATGATCTTCCCTTTCCTTGTGGTGAGAACTTGAAAATATTTTTAATATTCTTAATATCTGACATATTTGACAAAATACACATTAAAAATAGGATCCTTTTCTTCTGAATGTCCTCTATGTGTGTTTTTGCAGAGCGGTTTAGGACAGTATTGCTTTGTTCCATTTGGGGCTGTGTGCCTCTTGACTGCTTTATATATTCAGATGGTCCTACCTGAAACCAAGGGAAAGACCATATCGATGATCACTAAAGAGTTTTACAGGCTCAACTACCGTGGACAGGTGAAGATGGATATAGAAGGAAAACAAGCTCAGTACCAACTTGGGGAAATCTTTCACTCCACTGCCTTATAGTGTGGTAAAATTTCTCACAAACTAAATTAATATTTTTAGAAGAATATCTTTAAAATTATGCCTTAACTGCAGTAAGTTTACATCTTTGTACATGCATTACTTGCTGATTAAATATTGACTGACTTGACTGACTTGCTTTGCTTACTTGATTCAGCCATTACTCATGCATTAAATTATTTAAGAATAAGATATTGCTAATCATAGACTTAACTGCTTGGAAATTAAATGAAAAGAAGTTCTCTTTAGCTCCCTTTACCATGATTCCCATCAGGTAAGAAAAACTGATTTTTTTTTTGTTGTTTTTTTGTTAGCACACTTGATACAGGAGATGGTTTAAGATAACACTTAGGTACGTTGACTTTGAGAGTGTGCAGATATAACATTTCTCCCAAATGTTTTTCCTTAAGGTCAGTGTGACTCAGCAACACTCTTACAGCGGTGAACCCCTGAAGCTATTCTATGGCAACAGTGAGCTTTAGTTCATAGTAAACCCGTGATTCTGGCTGATGTTTAGAACAGATTAACAAGACTATTCTGCTAAATCTGTTGCTTATTTCTGCAAGATTATCTGCACAAATGCAGCCGTACCTAAAGTTCTGCCAACTTTAAAAGGACATACTTATTTAGGTCGCCAATTACAGCTGACTCATTTAATGTAGTTTTGTACTGGACTGGGTTGTTAAAAAGTTACAGACCTATTCTCATACATCAAAGTTATTAATATTGAGGTTGTTCATTTTCTAAAAAAAAACAAAAAAAAAAAAAACACTAACACCACTGACAGTTTGGTTTTTGGCTATTGTGAAATGGGTAAGCACTACAAATTAGGGTGAAGTCAAGGTGGTAAACTGTATGTTAAATGTGAATAAACATATTCTAAATACACAATTTTTTTTAATGGCGTTTTAAAATAAAATGAAAATTATCAAACAAATGGGACACACATTTTCAGCCAGTTTGAACTTAGGTTATAAATTTTCTTAGAATGGGACATTGTAACATTTTAAATAATTTTTTCAAAATATAAAATTATCAATTGTGCCAGTGATAGTGACTTCATATATAGTATATTCATAATAGTATAAATAATTAAAACACTTCACCAGAAGTGCAAATGTAAGGAAATTAAACACTTCAACAGAAGTACATACATTTAAAGTATTAAAACACTTCAACAGAAGTGCAAACATAAATAATTGAAACACTTCAACAGAAATGCAGTGTACTATATGTGTTACACAATAATGTGCCTTCTTTTGTGTGAGCACGTTTTAATTCAGCTGTGTAAGTGTCTAACACACTTCCATTTTTCTGTGCATACAGTATGCGCGTGTGAACAGGTGTTTTAAAGGGCTGCAGGTTGTTTTATGCTCAGCATGGGTTCTTTTTTAAAACACAACCAGCCTAATAGCCTGGTTATTTTTTGGTTTTAGAAACCCCTTTAATTCCATTAACCTTTGCACATTCAAAAGCTTTAATTTGATTCCATTAGAATTAGCAAATTCAAAATCTTTAATTTACTAGGACGGCCTATTTTATCATGTTAAGATAAATTACGACAATCGAAAAACAAAAAAAGAAAGAAACTTGCACATTATTGCATAAAATTGCATCATAACAGATGTAACACAAATCTGTATTGTGGACTGATATATTCGAATTTAACTCTAAACAACTTTAATAAACTATGTTTAGGTGACTATTTTTCTACTAATGTCAAAATTATAATTGTTATTAATTCCACCATCATGCCAACAGATGGTCTCAATGCAATGGCGCGGGAAGGGGGGTGCTGCGGGGGCTGCAGCCCCCCCTGGTGGGGGGCTGTGGACTACCCTAATATTGTACTTAAAAACGTGAAAAAATAAATAAATAAATAAATAAACAGACATAACAATGTGTTTAATATGGGATTAAGATATAGTGTATAAGATATAAACTAATGATTAATTATTTTAATATTTCGTTGATAAAAGACTATAGTCTCCTCAGGAAGTGCTTCCGTCACCTCACACTTGTTTGGTCATGGCTAGCAATAAGCAGCAGAAACGTATCTCGGACTTTTTTTCGGGTAACACAGTTAAGAAAAGTAAAAATAGTGATGGGAATTCTTCTCAAACAAAGGATGTCAACAATAACGTCGATGAAGCTCGCATCCGCAACACTTCAGAACCAGAGGCTCTGGTGTGCAAATCTGGAGAAGCACAGTGGGTGGCGACGTCAGTTCTTTGAAGCAGTGGACTTAATCCAAACTGAGCTTAAAAGAAGATTTGATCAAAGTGGAATTAAAGTGGCTGCACAAAGAGAAACGACTCTTATCGAAGCTACAAACCAAAACCTGTCTGGTCTAAATGAAGAAATGCAACTCCCGGAAAATTTTCTACCTCCGTGAAGTTGGCACCCCATAAAACGAAATAATTTCCAAAACTATGCCATTCGTTTGTGCTGCGTTTGTGCTGATTTGTGCCGCAAAAATGAACGTTTGTGCTGGTTTGGTGTTTGAGATATTGAACATTATTTTTTGGGTTGCGTGACGTCACTCTCCACCCCATGTCCTTCAAATCGCTCCAAACCGGTGTCATTCGTTTGTGCTCGGTCACAACATAATGACGTCACATATTTTCCAACCCAGCCCTCAGCACCCCCCCCAGCGCCTGTCTCAATGAGCTAAAGAATTGGTTTAGAAATCCAGTCTAACGGAAATAAACGTTCTGTTGAACCTGAAATATGTACAAATAAAAAAATAAAATACAAATAAAAAATGTTGGTTACACTGGATCTACCGAAAGTACTTTTGTACTGGTTATTGTTTTGGGCTGACTGTTAAATCGTTATTTTCATTTAAGGTAATATTTACCTTAGTCCTGAGATGAACATCCACCAAGTTTTATGGACTTTGGAGTGCGGGGCAGAGGGTGAGAGAAGTTATAATTTCTTTTTCTTTTGGATTTTTTTTTTAATTTATTAAAAAAAAAAAGTATTCATTAGAATGGTTTATTTATTCATCTACTGCACTTCAACCCTGGTGTACACCCATTACTTGAACCTCTTTATGATTTTGACTTTCAGACAAGCAGCAGGAAATAGATTTTGGAATACTCATCAAGGCAGCACTCATGTCTATTCAAAGATTCATGCTTGCATGTCAAGGTACAATATTAGCAATAATGAAAAGCATTAGTTTGGTTTTCTGTTATGTTTTGGCCTTATTACCAAATAATAATTTAATAACCTTATGCATTTATAGCTATAATGTGTATGATTGGATCAGTTGCACCAGTCATGTATGAAATAATGAAAAACTACACTGTTTTCACAGCAGGTTGCCAGTCACACTGTTTTTACACAAAATAACCTAGAACAACATGCACAATTATTAATTCTGTTGTGCTCATCACAAGGGAGAAATCTTTCAAATACAATTTTATTTTATACCTATCTCTGTACCAAATAGTCGGAGACACAAAAACAGTGTACAAAAACAAACATCAATAGAAAAGTATGCTTATATTCAAATGTCCAAAAATTGATCAAAGTTGTGACATAAATTGCAGAGAAACAACATTTTGTCAAAAAAACAAAAAAGGTAGGATACCAAACGTACAAATGTACACCTTTCTATGTGCATGTCTTTATACAAAAGTGTCGATGCAACTCTGTTTGTATATGGTTTTTATAAGATAGGTCCTTTAAATGACAGATTTTTCCTACCCATCGCGGTTCACAATCAGTACTGGGAAGGCACTTTGCAACATACAAATATACAAAAAAAAAACATTTCCAGTGATGTAATAAGCTAGAACACCATACGAGACACAAACAACAACAATAAGAATAACTGAAAAATTCCCTACAACTTAAAATTTGTAAATAAATAATGGCTGCAAATATTCAGATCACACTTACTGGGCAGACAATGATTGTTACTATTAGAATTATAAAACTGCAATCAATTAACAGATGTTATGATCTGATATTAGCAATGATTAGTCAAATAAGTAAGCTGAAGCTAAAAACAGATCAGTCCGCCTCAGATTTTACGGCTGCACATAAAAACATTAAGTCGAACAAGTACATACGGTAATAAAATAAAGACTTTTTGTGTGTGTGTACATTATGTCATTCATAGCTTAAATCATGAGTGACCGCTTGCAAAACCTCGGAAACATTGTACATACTGCCTTACCAAATACTCCAAATACATTATTGGTACACAATACTAATAACCTGCAGGGTAAAATAAAAGGAAAGGTAACCAGCATTAACACTGTATTTAGAGTAAGGGGAACAGGGTAACACCAAACACACACTCAAATACTTGCATGATAATAAAGACACAACTAAATTTATGGATTTGTCAATAACAACTTAAAACAATTCTGTTAAAACTTGCTCAACGAAAAAAATAATAAAATAAAAATGAAAAGAAAAGAAAGATCCATTCATTCAGCAAGGCCAAGGAAAATATACAAGGACCCCGTTTGCATAAACTAATATAATTGGCCATACATATAAACATATTTGTTTTATATATAGAATGTTACATGTCATTAAATTTAAATTAAGCAGGAATGTA